>NC_134693.1:107752787-107890287 GCF_050947455.1 Rhinoderma darwinii
ATAAGGAGAACGGGGGACCGAAAGTCCCCCGAAGTTCTCCATGACTAACCTCGGACTTCCGGGGTCTGCGCAGTTCAATAAAAATGAAAGGAGCGCTGGTCACGCATGCGCACAAGCGCGACCGGCGCTCCATTCATTTCTACGGAGCTGCCGACACAGACCCCGGAAGTCCGAGGTTTGTCATGGAGAACTTAGGGGGGACTTTCGGTCCCCCATTCTCCTCATCGCTGGGCGTCCCAGCGATCCCACATGTATCCCCTATCCTGTGGATAGGGGATGCATGTCTTTTGTAGGAACAACCCCTTCAGTGGCGTCGCGCTGTAGCAGCCATAGCGGCTGCTAGCGGAGCCTGCGGCCATGGTGGGGGCCGTGCTGGCGGGTGCCACGGGCCCCCTCATGCTGCAGGCCCCGTAGAAGTCGCTACGGCTGCTATAGCGGTAGTTACGCCACTGCGTATAGGTTTGTACGGTGTAAAACTACAGCTCCCAGCATGGCCGGAACAATGGTAAGGATATGCTGGGAGATGCGGTTTCACAAAAAAAAATCATACCACCATCATCTCGCTGCAGATCATACAGTGACTACAATACTGATTAGAGGCAGATTAATTTACATTAAGTGACTCACCGGTGACATCTCAGATTCTAGTTCTTTTCTTCTCCCTCCGGTTCAGACATCTATGATGGATTTCTCCCGGCCATGACCCATTTCTGCAGTTTTCCGTTTAGATGTCTTCAGCTTCTCAGTTTTAAAACATTTCTGCACCTATAAACAAAGTTAAAATTCTCAACACATCTAAATATAACTGTCTCACACACACACACACACCGTGCCCCCTGTAGATAGTGCCCACATATGGACTCCAGAGCTGCAAGGCAATAGCGCTAACCACTGAGCCACCGTGCTGCCCTACATATAGCTTCCCCTATAGTTAGTGCTCCACATATAGCCCACCTCTGTAGATAGTGTCTCACATATAGCTCCCCCTGTATATAGTGTCCCACATATAGCCCACCCCTGTAGACTGTGCACTACATATAGCCACCCTGTTGCTAGTGCCCCACAGGTATCCCACCCCTGTATATAGTGTCCCACACATAGCCCACCCCTATAGAAAGTACCCTAAAAAATAGCTCCCCTATAGTGCTCTACATATAGCCCACCCTTGTATAGTGTCTCACATATACTGCCCCACATGTAGACCCCCCTGTAGATAGTGGCCCACATCCCCACATACAGACCTCCCCTGTAGCTAGTGCCCCACATATAGACCCCCCCCTGTATATAGTGGCCCACATATAGACCCCCCTGTATATAATGGCCCACATATAGAGCCCCCTGTATATAATGGCCCACATATAGAGCCCCCTGTATATAGTGGCCCACACCCCCACATATAGACCCCCCTGTAGCTACTGCCCCACATATAGACCCCCTATATATGATAGGCCCCACATAAAGACGACCAACCCCCCCCCCCCCCATTATAGATAATGCCATTCACATTTTTGAAGAAAAAAATAAATAAATTGCCATACTCACATTCTCCGGTTCCCACGCTGTTCACTGGCGATGCAGACATGCTCTCTTCTGAGCATGTCTGCAGGAGCTGAACGAGCGTCCTCCAATGACGCTGATTGGCGGGGCAGAATGACTTGCCCCGCCAATCAGCACCTTCCAAGCATGGAAGCGGCGCGATGATGTAATCGCGCCGCTAGCCAATCAGTGTCATTGTAAGGCACTGGATGGTCAGGCACGGAACATGCCCGGCCATTTAGTGCTAACACATGTATTTGGCTGCCGCTAGCACTGGAGCCCCCTCCGGTGCTAGCGACACCTACAGGCATGATGAGAGGGCCTGTGTAAGGCTCGGCGGCGCGGGCCCCACAGTAGCGGCGATACCGCTGTAGCAGCCATAACGGCTGCTAGCGGCGCCACCGGGCATTTGGGTGGGCGTGTCGGCTGGCGGCACGGGCCCCCTCAAGCCCCGGGCCCCGTAGCAGCCGCTACTGCTGCTACCGCGGTAGTTACGCCACTGACCGCAGATAATGAACACCAGCTGGGAGGGGGGCGCTTTATTATGCGGTTGGCAATGTTAAACACCAGGAGAGAGAGCAGTGCTGCACTGTGTGCTTGCCAAGTGTCCAGCAGCAACAAACACAATGAAGCTCTGCTCTCTCTCCTGGGGATCAGCACCGCCAAGCACATAATGAAGTGCCATTCTCTCTCCCAGTGTTCAGTGCCGCCAATCATACAAGAACGCTGGACACCGAGAGAGGGAAGTGTGCCAACAAACCATGCCCCAGATTGCTGAACCCCCGGTTAAAGGAACGTGCAACATTTGCATATGGTATACGTCGCTAATAGGCTCCCATGAAAAATGTATACTGCATAGTATACCATTGTATGGAACGGTGTAGGATACTACGCTATTCAATGGCACAAAAAATAAGGTATGCCAACGAATACCAACCCAATGTATACCAATAGGACAGACTTTTGTCATGAGCCGGGTAAATGCGGGCCATACGTTCAATATACAGGGTGGGCCATTTATATGGATACACCTAAATAAAATGGGAATGGTTGGTGATATTAACTTCTTGTTTGTGGCACATTAGTATATGGGAGGGGGGAAACTTTTCAAGCTGGGTGTTGACCATGGCGGCCATTTTGAAGTCGGCCATTTTGTATCCAACTTTAGTTTTTTCAATGTGAAGAGGGTCATGTGACACATCAAACTTATCGAGAATTTCACAAGAAAAACAATGGTGTGCTTGGTTTTAACGTTACTTTATTCTTTCATGAGTTATTTACAAGCTTCTCTTTGTTTACAGCCATTGAAATGTCGCTGAGGTTAACACGTGAGGCGCGGATAGAAATTGTGTTGATGTCTGGTGAACGCAGTACCCGGGTCATTGCAACAGAAAAACGTGTATGTTTGGGAAAAGGGGAGAGGAGGGGAAGGGAAATTTGTGATTACAATTTACCAATAGTTCTATGCCAGTTTTCTGTTGTAGAAAAAAAGTCGCAATTCAACTTTTACAATATTTGCGGCGTTCACGCTAATTTTCGAAAAAGTAGGCGGAGCTTAGTAAAAGAGGGCGGACTCTTAGCGGCCCGACAAATTTACTATAATTTACGCAAGAAACTGCCCTAAATTATAGCGGAAACCAGCGCTAGCTCGTAGCTAGCATAGATGTCCCTTTCTGCCGCAAGAACGGTCAGAGATGTGCCTAATTTATTAGCAGGCGTGAAACTCTTAATAAATTAGGCGTATCTTACCCCAACCTACAGTATTTTGCTTTTAGACTGGAGTATGAAATGCCAGTCTAAGTAAATCTCCCCCATAGTGTTTTAATACTTAGACAAATAAATAAAAATCAGTCTGGTCATAGAAAATAGTTTATTGAAGTTGCCCTTTCGATTCAGATAAAATGTATTAAATCATAACAAATACCTGGTGGTGCAATTTTTGGTGGCATGTGGCCGAGCAAAGAACATGGCGAAGTAGCGTGTCGAAGTTTCACCAGAGCATGTATTAAAAAAGTGCATAGCTGTGCTTGGCCTTCAATAGTCTGGATAAACACTAGATGGCGCTAGCGTTCTAAACATAAAATAAGAGGTCGACATGAACAAGTGATATAAACCAGATTAATGACTTACAAGGTGTAATAAAGTGCAATATGCATAAAAATAAATGGGAAAATAAAATGAATATCCATTATAATGACCCACATAAAAGAAACTATTTATAGAGATATTTTTTATGATTGTTTAAAGTAGGTTTTCCAGTTATAAGAAATTGATAGCCTATTCTCAGGACAGGCCATCAATATTTCATGGGTAGGGGTCCGACTCCTGGCACACCCGCCGATCAGCTGTTTTATCTGGGCTGTGGCACTCATGCGAGCACTGCTTCCCCTTCCTTCTCTGCTTCAGTCGGCGAAGGAGAAGGCGACAATACTGTGAACTGCCGCTGCAAGTTAGTCGGTGATTCGCAGTACAAGCAATGACAGGAATGGTCTAGTGATTTGGGTACTATCCAGGGGCGTAACTAGGAAAGACTGGGCCCCATAGCAAACTTTTGACTGGGCCCCCCTCCCTTAGGTGCCAAATGCAGCCCCCCGTATAGATAGTGCTCCCTGTAGATTGTGCCATACAGCCCCCTGTAGACAGTTCTATAGAGCCCCCCCTGTAGATTGTGCCATACAGACCCCCCCTGTAGACAGTGCTATACAGCCCCCCTATAGATAGTGTCATACAGCTCCCTGTGTATATAGTGTCACACAGCCCCACCCCTTGTATATAGTGCCACACAGCCCCCTCCCTTGTATATAGTGCCACACAGCCCCCCTTAGTAGATAGTGCCACACATCCCCCTGTAGATTGCGCCACACAGCCGCCCCCCTTCTAAATAGTGCCATACAGCCCCCCTAGTATATAGTGCCACACAGCCCCCAAGTGCTGCCACACAGCCCCCACTGCATATAGTGTCACACAGCCCCCCTTGTATATAGTACCAAATTGCCCCCCTCTTGTATATAGTGCCACACAGCTTCCCTCCTTGTGTATAGTGCCACACAGCTTCCCTCCTTGTGTATAGTGCCACACAGGCCCCCTTGTATATAGTGCCACACAGCCCCATTTGTATATAGTGCCACACAGCCCCCCTTGTATATAGTGCCACACAACCCCCCTCTTTTATATAGTGCCACACAGCTCCCCTCCTTCATTTTTGACGGAGTTATGACCTATTTTAGCTTTATGCTAATGACTTTCTTAATGCACAACTGGGCGTGTTTTACTTTTTGACCAAGTGGGGGTTGTGGAGAGAAGTGTATGACGCTGACCAATCAGTGACCCATCAGCGTCATACACTTCTCTCCATTCATTTACACAGCACATAGTGTTCTAGCTAGATCCCTATGTGCAGTCACTTACTCACATATTAACGTTACTGAAGTGTCCTGACAGTGAATAGAGATCACTACCAGCCAGGACGTGATGTCTATTCTATCCTGACACTTTGGTAACGTTTGTGTGAGATTACAGCACAGCAAGCGTAATCTCGCGAGATTACGCTGTAAACTGTCATTTAAAACGAGATTACGCTTGCTGTGCTGTAATCTCACACAAATGTTACCGAAGTGTCAGGATTCTGAATAGACATCGCGTCCTGGCTGGAGGTAATGTATATTCACTCTCAGGACACTTCAGTAACGTTAATATGTGAGTAAGTGACTGCACATAGTGCTCTATCTAGATCACTATGTGCTGTGTAAATGAATGGAGAGAAGTGTATGACGCTGATTGGTCACTGATTGGTCAGCGTCATACACTTCTCTCCACAACGCCCACTTCACGTCAAAAAATAAAACCAGTTGTCCATTAAGAAACTAATTAGCATAAATCCAGGGGCGTAACTAGGAAAGACTGGGCCCCATAGCAAACTTTTGACCCCCCTCCCCTGGGTGTCACACAACCCCCCCTTGTAGATAGTGCCTTTTTTACAGCCCCCCTGTAGATAACGCCATACAGCCCCCCCCTGTAGATAACGCCATACAGTCCCCTGTAGATAGCACCATACAGCCCCCTCTGTAGATAACGCCATACAGCCCTGCCTGTAGATAACGCCATACAGACCCCTTTGTAAATAGCGCCATACAGCCCCCCTGTAGATAACGCCATACAGCCCACCCTGTAGATAACGCCATACAGCCCCCCCTGTAGATAACGCCATACAGCCCCCTGTAGATAACGCCATACAGCCCCCTCTGTAGATAACGCCATACAGCCCACCCTGTAGATAACTAGATAACGCCATACAGACCCCTTTGTAAATAGCGCCATACAGCCCCCCTGTAGATAACGCCATACAGCCCCCCTGTGGATAACGCCATACAGCCCACCCTGTAGATAACGCCATACAGCCCCCCTGTAGATAACGCCATACAGACCCCTTTGTAAATAGCGCCATACAGCCCCCCTGCAAATAGCGCCATACAGCCCCCCCTGTAGATAGCGCCATACAAGCCCCCCTGTAGATAGCGCCATACAGCCCCCCTGTAGGTAACGCTATACAGCCCCCTGTAGGTAACGCTATACAGCCCCCTGTAGGTAACGCTATACAGCCCCCTGTAGGTAACGCTATGTAGCCCCCCCTGTAAGTAACACCATACAGCCCCCCCTGTAAGTAACACCATACAGCCCCCCCTGTAGGTAACGCCATACAGCCTCCCCTGTAGGTAACGCCATACAGCCCCCCTGTAGGTAACGCCATACAGCCCTCCCTATGTAGGTAACGCCATACAGCCCCCCTGTAGATAACGCCATACAGCCCCCCTGTAGGTAACGCCATACAGCCCCCCTGTAGATAACGCCATACAGCCCCCCTGTAGGTAACGCCATACAGCCCCCCTGTAGGTAACGCCATACAGCCCCCCTGTAGATAACGCCATACAGCCCCCCTGTAGGTAACGCCATACAGCCCCCCCTGTAGATAACGCCATACAGCCCCCCCTGTAGGTAACGCCATACAGCCCCCCCCTGTAGGTAATGCCATACAGCCCCCCTGTAGGTAACGTCATACAGCCCCCCTGTAGGTAACGCCATACAGCCCCCCCTGTAAGTAACGCCATACAGCCGCCCCTGTAGGTAATGCTATACAGCCCCCCCCCCCCTGTAGTTAACGCTATACAGCCCCAACCCCCCAAAAAAATCCGACCTATAGTGTGTCCTACAAAAGACATGTATCCCCTATCCACAGGACAGGGGATACATGTGTGATCGCTGGCACTGATAAGGAGAACAGGGGACCGAAAGTCCCCCGAAGTTCTCCATGACTAACCTCTGACTTCCGGAGTCTGTGCAGCTCAATAAAAGTTAAAGGAGCGCTGCGCAGAAGCGCGACCGGCGCTCCATTCATTTCTACGGAGCTGCCGACACAGACCCCAGAAGTCCGTGGTCTGTCATGGAGAACTTCAGGGGACTTTCGGTCCCCCGTTCTCCCTATCGCTGCCAGCGATCACACATGTATCCCCTATCCTGTGTATAGGGGATACATGTCTTATGTAGAGACAACCCGTTTAATGGCAGAGCGGGGAGATACCTCCCTGCTCTGCCGTAGTGTTCAGTGGCGTCGCGCTGTAGCAGCCATAGCGGCAGCTAGCGGAGCCTCCGGCCATGGTGGGCCCCGCAGCAGCCGCTACGGCTGCTATAGCGGTAGTTACGCCACTGCATAAATCTATGATTGCTCATAACTCAGTCAAAAATGATCGTTTTTCTAAATAAAAAACACTGCTGTAATCTACATTACAGCGCCGATAACATCATGTACAAGATAGGGCACTTATAATGTGGTGACAGAGCCTCTTTAAGGCCCCACCAAACACAAGCTATGCTCCGCAGCCCAGACCTTGTATAGCAGAGCTTTCCCCTGTGACTGCAATCCTTGCGCCACTATTAGGACAGTTTGAACCTCTGGCGCCAAAAGTAACGCCATTTACGGCGATTAAACAAAAAATTATACACGGTATACCTTTTACTATGTATAGTTGAATGCAGTTTTAATACAGTCAGAGTTTTGAGATTCTAAAGAACACTGTTAAAAGCCGTCCTTGTTGGCATACATTTCATCATTAGAGTCTATTAGCACGTTGGCGTTGTCATGAGAATTTCCTCACATATTCCACAGTGCACCCCAGAAGTAGAATGAATTTAGTCGAAGCCTTAAAGATACATAAAAGTTTATAGCTGTTTGACCAGGATATACATCAAATTTGTCTACTTTTGAGGCTCAAAATAGTATAGGCAATAAAGGGTTAAAGTGGATGTATCTTGACGTATCTCTAGGGAATGTGATTATTGTGGATTCTACAGCCCATCCCCCTATTTTTTTTATAATTAAAAGTTATGCAACTTTCCTATATACTTTTTGTATTAATTCGTCACAGTTTTCAAGATCCCTGCCAATTGTTGTTATTCAGTAGGAACATTCAGTATTTACTTTCAGTGGATAAAATTCTATCCATGGTCATGTGATGGACACACAGGCAGTGGCGTAGCTATAGGGGTCGCAGTGGTCGCAATTGCGACTGGGCCCCCGAAGCCCCCGCGGGCCCCAGTTACTATAGTAACCGACAGCACTTTCCCGCCTGGTTCCGGAGCACAGCGGAGGTCCTGACTTCACAGAGCTGTGCGCTGCACACAACATCTCGACCCTGGATAGAGTCAGGACCTCTGCTGCGGCTGAAGAGGTGGGTAAGATTAATATCCCAGTCTGCTGAAGCTGATAGGTCGGGGTTCGACTCCCGGGACCCCGCCAATCAGCTGTTTTGAAGGGGCCGCAGCGCTCGTACGAGAGCTGCTTCCCCTTCATTCCGGTCACTTGCTCACACTGTGAAATCCGTGTCGGCGATTCACAGTGTGAGCAAGTGAGGGAAATGAAGGGGAAGCAGCTCTCATATGAGCGCTAGGGCCCCTTCAAAACAGCTGATTGGCGGGGGTCCCGGTCAGACCTCGACACATCAGCTATTGATGGCGTCTGTTCTTGTCTATCCTGAGGATAGGCCATCAATGTTTAGGGACTGGAGAACCCCTTAAAGCCTACGAATTGGCAGCCTTAGAGGGCCCATGAGACAGGATCACAGATTGTGTGATGCTGTCTGCTGGGCCCCGTATCTAAGCCAATCACATGGTAGCCTTAGATATAGGGCCCATGTGTGATCCTGTTTGATGGGCCCACACGGTAGGCTTATATACAGGGCCCCAGCAGACAGTAATCTTATTCTGTATAAGATTACTGTCTGCTGGGGCCCTGTATCTAAGCATCTTACGTAACCACATGGTAAGCTTAGATACAGGGCCCATATGTGATACTGTCTGTTGGACCCTGTATCTAAGCCGTCTACCACATGGTAAGCTTAGATACAAGGCTCCAGAAGACAGTAATCTTATACTGTATAAGATTACTGTCTGCTGGACCCTGTATGTAAGCTGACCTTGTGGTAGGCTTAGATACAGGGTCCAACAGACAGTATCACACATGGGCCCTGTATCTAAGCCTACCACATGTGTTACTAATGGGCTTTTTTTGTGTTTGTGTTTTTTTACATGTTTGGTCGTTGGATTACGTCGGATTCCAGGACTACTTCGATGACAGCTTTTTTTATTATCAATAAAATGGTTAATGAGGGTTGTGTGGGTTTTTTTATTACAATAAAATATTTTTCTTGTCTTTGTGTTTTTTTCAAACGTTATTACTACCGGCTTAGTAATGGCCGCCGGCTGATTGACAGCGTCCATTACTAAGACGGGGCTTAGTGTTAGCTGGTGCAGAGGCTGACACTAACCCCCGTTATTATCCAGGTACCCAGGGGTGCTGGGAAGAGCCCGGTACGATCCAGTACTTGACTATTTGTAGTGATGGTCGGATACCGGGGTGGCCGTGGGCTGGTATTATCACTAGAAACAGCAACCCCCCCCCCCCGGTAATGCTAGTCTGGTGCTGCTTTTTATTGTATCTGGCTGGCTATGAAAACCCCACGTCATTTAAAATTTAATTGGTCCCCCCCAATTTTCATAACCAGCCAGATACAACACAGCAGCAGTAGCGTAGCATTACCAGGGTGGGAATGGCCACTGTTTTGGGCCTTTCCCAGCCTAATAATACCAGCCTGCGGATGCCCCAGTGCCAGACCATCGCTACAGATGGTCGGGTACAGCTTCGTACCCGGCTCTTCCCAGTACCCCTGGTGGCGGTGGGAACCTGGGTAATAATGGGGGTTAGTGTTGGCCTCTGCACTGGCATAAGTCCCGCCTTAGTAATGGACGCTGTCAATCAGCCAGCAGCTATTACTAAGGCAGTAGTAATAAAGTTTCAAAAAGTACAAGGACATAGAAAAAATATTTGATTGAAATAAAAAAAAAACACACAACCCTAATTAACCATTTTATTGAGAATAAAGAAGACGCGGTCATTGAAGTCCTCGAATTCGACGTAGTCGAAGGACCGAACATGTAAAATAACACAAACACACAAAAATAATTAGTAACACATAAAGAAGCAAAACAATTATTATTCTTACCTTTCCTGGGTCCAGCGCTGATATGTTCCTTAGTGACACCCCGGCTGCTAGTGCTGCATTGTTGGGTCACTTAGGAGAACCAGCGATGCAACTGAAAGCTGCGGGCCGTCGGCCATGAGAAGTTTGCCAATAAGAACTTTTGCATAGGGGCCAATGAGCCTTTAGCTACGCCCCTGCACACAGGTGCACAACTCGTTAGGGTAAGGCCACACGGTGTAGTCACGTTGCGTTTATGTTGCGTTTTTAAACTGCAGCAAGTCAGTTTTCAATAGAAGTCAATGGTGAAATTTGTGTTATGGACAGACTGCTGCTATTATATTACAATGTGTTTTTCGTGCAGTAACTGCATCTTCATAATGTCCGACCGCATGCAGTTAATGACGGCGCCAATGTTGTTGCTGAACTACTTGCGTTTTTGCTAACAGTTCTGCATGCCTTGTAATGAACTATATACAGGAAGCTCCTAACAAACTTCACATGGGTGAATTATTTCGTTAAAAACGCAACAGAACTGCAGCATTAGGGCTTATTCAGATGAACGTGATATACGTCCGTGCAACGCATGTGATTTTCACTTGTGTCGCACGGACCTATATTAGTCTATGGGGCCGTGCAGACTGTCAGTGATTTTTGCGCAGCGTGAGTCCGCTGCGTAAAACTCACGACATGTCCGTTCTTTGAGCGTATTTCGCGCATCACGCACCCATTGAAGTCAATGGGTGCGTGAAAATCACGCATGCCACACAGAAGCACTTCCGTGGGACGAGCGTGGTTCGCGCACCAGCTGTCAAACTATGAATGTAAACAGAAAAGCACCACGTGCTTTTCTGTTTACAAACATCCAAACGGAGTGTCATAATTATGGCGGCTGCGCGAAAATCACGCAGCCGCGCATCATACGGGGCTGACACACGGAGCTGTTAAGTGCCTTTTGCGCATGCAATACGTCGCGTTTTTTGCGTGCGCAAAACGCACACGCTCGTGTGAATCCGGATTTAAAGAGAAAAAAAACGCATGCAGTTGACCGCATGTGGTTTTCAAACACAACAACACCGCAGCAAAACCGCGTCAACGACGCACAGGGTGACCTTACCCTCACAGTATGTGTATCATGACTGTGTTTCCCACCGATTTCAGCACATGACCATGGACAGAATTAGATCCACTGGAAGTAAACAAGATCTTGAAAACCGTGAGGAACTAATACAAAAAGGATATTGGAAAATGATATAACTTTTAATTATACAAAAAAGTTACATTAATTAGCTAAAACCGGGCAACCCCTTTAAATGGAGCGGCAGTCGAGCCTTTGCCCTGCCGCTCCATTAAATGTCTATGGGGCTGACGGTGCTAGTGATCGGGAGAGGTGATAAATGTTGATCTTGGGAAGACCCCTTAAGGCTATGTTCACACGGAGTATTTTGCAGGAGGAATATCTGCCTCAAAATTCAGTTTGGAAGTTTGAGGCAGATTTTCCTCTCCCTGCACGCCGATTTTCGCAGAGTTTTTCGCCCGCGGCCATTGAGCGCCGCGGGCATAAAACAGCGCGAAATATGCTTTCTCTGCCTCCCATTGAAGTCAATGGGAGGTCAGAGGCGGAAGCGCCCGAAGATAGGGCATGTCGCTTCTTTTTCCCGCGAGGCAGTTTTACTGTTCGCGGGAAAAAGACGCCGACGCCTCCCATTGAAATCAATGGGAGGCATTTTCGGGCCGTTTTTGCTGAGTTTTGCGACGCTGTTTCCGCGTCAAAAAACTCTGCAAAATACCCCGTGTGAACATAGCCTTAGAGAGAGGCTCTGTCACCAGTTTAATACTTCTCTGTCCCCTACCTAATCTAATAAACGCTTTGATGTAGAGAACTACTGTTTTGTTTTGTTTTAAAAAAACGTTTATTATTGGTTCTGATCATTTTTACATTTATGCAAATTTTTTAGAAATGCCGAACTGGGTGTTTTTTTTTTTCGTTTCTCCAAGTGGGCGTTGTAAAGAAAAGATCAGCGTCATACACTTCTCTTCATTCATGCCCATCTTTATTTACAGTACAGCGTGATCTCGCGAGATCACGCTGTGACGTCACTTACTCCCGCAGTTCTTTCACCAGAGCGACGGGAGAATGACCAGACATCGCCTCCAGCCGTGCCAGGACGATTATCCTCCTCAGCAGCAGTCCTGACACGGTGATCACGCTGTGCTGTGAATAAAGCGGGGCATGAATACAGAGAAGTGTATGACGCTGATTGGTCACTGATTGGTCAGCGCCATACACTTCTCTTTACTACGCCCAGTAGGTGAAACAAAAAAAAATTTTACAAAAAATTAGCATCAATGTAAAAATGATCAGAACTTTGTCAATAATAAATGTTGTTTTTTTTAAAACAAAACAGTAATTATCTACATCAAAGCGTTTATTAGATTAGGTCGGAGATTGGGAAGTATTAAACTGGTGACAGACTCTTGTGGCTGAGCAGCAATACCAGACACAGCCTACGTATGAAAGTGGCGCTGTGCTTGGCAAAGCTACATAGGGGTGGCAAGCTATCCATCAATCCACCATGAAAGAGAGTAGACTCACTTCACCAGACGAGTTTGATACACGCATATGAGCGGTCATGTCTACCCCGCAAACATGGGGATCAGGCCCCCACATTCTCAGGATTAATGGGGGTCCTCGTGGCCGTAATCAAACATTAATGGTACTTTGTATGGGTATATATGTCCGTAGTGAAAACCATTTGAAGAGGGGAAATGATATATCTATACTGGTCAGGTTGGTTTTGGACCAGTGCAGTACATTCCCGCTGACCTCCTGTCATCAGCGCAGCTTTCAGTTCTGTGTTATCCTGTGAACGTGTCAATAAAGTTTGTTGAACTGGGATCACGGAGTAAACAAACATGGCGACTCCCGCAGCCGCAGAGAACGAATAACCCGTAGGAACCGTGATTGTTTTCCAATCATACCGTAAACCATGGAGGACGTAGCGGAGTTTCTGGAGGACAGTGGGGAGCAGCGAGGGGTGAAGATCATCGGCTCGGAACTGGTGGAGAATTACACGGTAAGTGGGCGGGCCCTGTCATTGCCCATATTTACATTGTAGCCCCTGCTATACGGGTGTAGTGCTCAGTTGTATCCGCCATTCATGGCTGTTTGACCCAATATATGCATTAGATTATATCCTCGAGACGACATGAGACGATTTGCTTCTAATAGAACATTGTGGTTCTCACGCTGTTGCAAAACTACAACTCCCAGCATTCCCAGACAGCCTGTGACTGCCAGGGCATGCTGGGATCTGTAGTTTAGCAACATCTGGGCACCTACAGGCTGCTACTGTTGTATTTTAACAGTTCTAGTGTCCACATTTCTACAGTCAGCAGTCAGAGGACATTTCTGCAGGACTACTCCTTACACATATTAAAGCGTGATATAGACCTCAAAATCCGGTACCCTAATAGTAAACCAAGGGATGTAATTGCACCCAATAAACAGCCACCAAATTCCTGATTGGAGGAATATAACAGAGCACACAATTTTTACAAAAGGTCTAGATTAAAAAATATCCCATTGTTTTGTGTACACAGCTCCTATGCAGAGATGAGTCTCCATGGTTTCAGGCTACAACTAAACACTGGTTGTAGCCTAAGGGTATGATTTCAATGGAAAAAAACGGCGTTCCGTTCCCACAGGTTGTTTGTTAAAAACGACCGCGTAAAAAAACGCTTAGTAAAAAGAAGTGCATGTCACTTCTTGAGCCGTTTTTCATTGACTCTATTGAAAAAAAATCTCAAAAACGGCCGTAAAAACGCTAGTTGCTGAAAATCAGGGCTGTTTTTCCTTGAAAACAGCTCAGTTTTTTGTTAAGCGTGTGAACATAGCCTTATCCTGAAGCTAGAGGACATTAAAACAGCTCCTCTATCTATTGACATAATGCTGGTATTGTAAGCAGCTGAGATGCTGCAGGGAATTTGTTTGCCCCGTGACTGCTCTATTTTGTTAAAAGGGAAACTCAAGTAAAACAAATAAATAAAATGACTAGCAGAGATAGACAAATACTTTAGGGTCCAGAAGCCAGGCGTGGCAGTCGTTGGGTTAATGAACACACTGGTCATCAGGAGTAGGTAGCGCGCCCAAGCACTACCCCATATTTTAATTGTTTTTGGCTACAAATTTGTAAATAATAGTATGACCCCCAGAACACGGCGGACCTGTATCTGCAACATGCTCCTCTTATCAGGGTATGTTCACACGGGCCTATTTTCGGCCGTTTTTTGGGCCGTAAACGCCTGATAAACAGCCGAAAAATCGTAAGCAGAACGCCTCCAAAAATCTGCCCATTGATTTCAATGGGAAAACGCGTTCTGTTCCGATGCAGCGTTTTTCGCTGCGTTTTTTTACGCGTAGAAAAAACGGCCCCGAAAAAGTGCAGGACATATTTTGAGATGTTTTTGACTCTGCGTGTGAACATACCCTTAGGCCCCATGCACACGAATGTGTTTTTGCTTCCGCAATTCCCCCGAAAATCCACGGGAGAATTGCGGACCCATTCATTTCTATGGGCCCATACACACTATCCGTGTTTTCAAGGGGTCCCCGCATGTCCGCAAATCCGTGCCGCACAAACTCAGGACATGTCTTATTACGGCCCGCAAATTCGATGCGGACATGCCCATAGAAGTCAATGGGCCCGTGGAAAATGCGGGTACGCCTCCGTGTGTCAACCGCAGTTTGCGGATTTGCGGAAGTGTTGCTAGGCGACGACCGGGAATGAGTTCTGTCGT
Organism: Rhinoderma darwinii; assembly: GCF_050947455.1. Taxonomy (NCBI): domain Eukaryota; kingdom Metazoa; phylum Chordata; class Amphibia; order Anura; family Rhinodermatidae; genus Rhinoderma; species Rhinoderma darwinii. Next base: position 107,767,652 of record NC_134693.1, read on the forward strand.
CATCCTGTTTTACCTAGGCTTTTTTTATCCGCATTTTGCGGATTACATACGGATGAACTGCGGAGGACATTTCACGGAACACGGTCCTGGAATTTGCGGACCAGAAAATCACTACGGTCGTGTGCATGAGGCCTTAGGGCTACATGTAATAGGGGACAGCTCAGCTTTAAACATCAGCATTCTGTCTGCCTCCACAAGCGGGAACGGATTTCTATACAGTACCACCTATTGAGCACAAGGGTTTGAATTCCTATGGCAAATCCTACATGTATTTACTAGAGAACCCGCAACAGAAATCGGAGGCTGAATCTGTGATTTCTGCTGCGGATCTGCAAATTTATATACCACGGATTCGCATTAGGATTAGCTGGTGTTAGTTCACCGGCTTTTGCGTGCGGAATCTGAGTATCGTGCTACTTATTCTTGCAGGTTTTTTTTTCCCACAGCGTGGACAAGCGTCAACTGCATGTGAACGGGGTTACAAGAAACGTATTCACATGCATTGGATGCAGAATTATAGCGGATTTCATCAAAATCTGAACGGGTTAACGAGGCCTAATACGCCTTCGAGTACATAAAGTAAACATCTGACATGTCATGAATGTGTGATCCGTGGGCTCGGAGTCTGAGAACTACAGGGTCCTGTTTCCCTTTCCCAATGGTGAATGTCCAAGCGTTATGGTGATAGTGGAGCTACGCTGTCTAGTTTCTATATTCTTTTCTCACGTCCAAACCCTGGTATTCTGTATCGTGTGATTAGAGTTCAGCCATAACGTTTAAACCACTGACAGGTGAAGTGAAAAACATTGATTATCTTATTCCAAGGGGCGGGATATTTCAGGCCCTGTTCACACGTTCAGGATTTGACACCTTGCCCAAATCCGATGCCAAAACACATTCAATATATGGGAATTGTGCTTTTTGTAACCCCATTTGTAGAAGAAAAAAAATCTGCAAAAATATGTAGCATGCTACACATTTTTGTGTATTTCGTAGAAAACCCGACGGATTAGCCCCATTGAATAGGGCTAATCCTTCCACAGACCCACGGCACATCAAACCATATATCTACAGCAAAAATCCGAGTGTCAACCTAGAGAAAATTTGTCTGAAAGTGTGAACAGATCCTTAGGCAGCAAGTGAAGAGTCTGTTCTTGAGGTTGATGAGTTGGAAGCAGGAAAAATGGGAAAGCGTAAGGATCCGAGCGACTTTGACAAGGGCCAAATTGTGATGGCGACACGACTGGCTCACAGCATCTCCAAAACGGCAGGTTTTGCGGGGTGTTCCCGGCATGTAGTGGTTCGTACCTACCAAAAGTGGTCCGAAGAAGGAGAACCTGTGAACTGAAGACAGTCGTGGGCATTGATTCGCCTGAGGAGTGAGGGCTAACAGTCTGGTCTGAAAAAGTTGATGCTGGCTATTGGTGTCAGAACACAGAGCATCACAACTTGCTGCGTTTGGAGCTACGTAGCCGCAGACTGGTCAGAGTGTCCGTGCCGACCCCTGTCCACTGCCTAAAGTTACTACTATGAGCACGTGGGCATCAGAACTGGACCATGGTGGCAGGTGGCCTGGTCTATAGAATCACATTTCCTTTTATATCCTGTGGACGTCCGGGTGTATCATAATAAATTTAAGGCATGCCATGTACGCCACTTTTTTTTTTTTTTTTTTTTTTGCTTCATTTTGCCAGAATTCTGTCGCGTTTCGCTTAATAAATCACCCCAAACGTGTATGTGTAATATACTTTTTTTTTTTTCTTATTGCGTTTGATCTCTCTTAGGTATATATCATTGAAGTTTATACTGGCGTATATAATTGGACTGTAAAGCATCGTTACAGCGACTTCTATGATCTTCATGAAAAGGTGAGTATGTTTACTATATACGTAATTGAGTCGCTGTTACAAGTCTGACTGCCGATGTGGACGGTGTTTCTTACCTCCATGGATGAAATCTGCTGTCAAGGACAGAAGTGTAAAGCGGACTGTTCACTTTAAGGGGTTGGCCGTTTCATGATTATTTTACCAAAGGTGTCGGAAACCGTATTATAAGCCACTCACTAATATACTGTTGTCAGCAGATCAGCGCTGATGTCTTCATTTGTTAAGCGCCACCTACTTGCTTTATACGGTCTTCTCCATAGACGGCTCCCCGGTCCTAAACATGGCTGCTGATGGAGGGGCATGTCACCACATCCGTAAATGTCAAAACTATTACGACATAACGTTATTTGTTCCACACGGCGATTGCCTGTAAAAAATAAACACCAGAATTTCTGTTTTTTGGTCACCTTATCGCCCCAAATAATTGTAATAAAAAGTTAGCAAAAGTTGTTTATACCCTAAAATGGTGCCAATAAAAACCATTGCTCGTCTCTCTTCCCCCGTTTGTCTTATTCATCTGACTGGAACTTGCAGAAATCCGTGCACAACAACCACATACAGATGAATAGAACTGATTTTCAGTCACAGAAATTTCTGCAAAAAATCTGCCGGATTGAATCCACCCGTAACAAGAACTGTATCAGAGATTGGAAAAGGGGTTATCCGGCTCCAAATGAATTAAATAAACCAAAAAAGCAATACCCTCCTATCCTTGCTCCCGGCGTTCCAGCGCTGATGCTTTGGCGCACTCCTAGTGGTTTTTTTACATGCACGTAGCATGTGAGCGGTGCAGCCAATCAGAGGGCTCAGTGGTCTTGTGTTGTATTTCTGGCATCCTGGATAACCCATTTAATGCTCTGTTAATTGAGCTGTAATCCCTTTAACCCCATACTTACAGTGCTGGCGCTATGTATGTTACCACTGATGCTCTGCTGCGACGGCCGGGATCAGAGAGAACTCCTATCCTGGACGTTTAAGCCCTTAGATGCCGTGGTCAATAGTGACCGCAGCATCTAAGTGGTTAGACAGAGGGATGGGGCTCCCTTTGTCACCCCATAGCCCCCCAACCCTGATGCGATCTCAGGGTGCTGATGGGTTTCTATGGCAGCTGTTTGTCGAATGAAGGCCCATAGGTCTGCCATCTTTCTACTAATATTAGGCCTTGCCAGAGGCTCATTACACTGCAATACAGAAGATTTGCAGTCTATTATATAAGTGATTTCATGGTCAAGTCTCCTAGTGGGAATAAAAAAAAAAAAGTTATAAAAAAACACATTTTCCTGTTGCAAAATACTTTATTATGTCAAAAAAATATTAAAATAAAATCGCAAAACTCCTCGTTGGTATCGCTGCAACTGTAATGACCCATACTGAGAAATGATCACATTATTTATCCTGCGCGGTGAACTGCTATTTTTTTGTTCAACCCGCCTCTCCAGAAAGTAACCAAAAAGTCTTATACACCCCATAATGTTATTAATGAATACTACAGCTCATCCCGCAAAAAAGACCACCCTCAGGGCTTATTCAGACGAACGTATAATACGTCCGTGCTATGCGCGTGATTTTCACGCGCGTCGCACGGACATATGTTAGTCGATGGGGCTGTTCAGACTGTCCATGATTTTCACGCAGCGCGTTCACTGCGTAAAACTCACGACATGTCCTATATTTGCCCGTTTTTCGCGCATCACGCACCCGTTGAAGTCAATAGGTGCATGAAAACCGCACACGGATGCATTGAAAAATACAACTCGTCCCACAAAAAACAAGCCCTCATATGTCAACAAAAATGTTTAAGGCTGGGTTCACACGAGCACATTAACGTCTGTAATGGACGGACGTATTTCGGCCGGAAGTCCCGGACCGAACTCCGTGCAGGGAGCCGGGCTCCTAGCATCATAGTTATGTACGACGCTAGGAGTCCCTGCCTCTCCGTGGAACTACTGTCCCGTACTGAAAACATGATTACAGTACGGGACAGTTGTCCTGCAGAGAGGCAGGGACTCCTAGCATCGTACATAACTATGATGCTAGGAGCCCGGCCTCCTGCACTGAGTTCGGTCCGGGACTTCCGGCCGAAATACGTCCGTCCATTACGGATGTTAATGTGCTCGTGTGAACCCAGCCTTAAAATGATGGCTCTCGGATTGCAGTGAAGCAAAAATGAAAAAAATCGCTGTATCCTTAATACCAAAAAATGCTGTGTCCTGTGTTAATGGGTTAATTGCTGCTCTAATTAGGGCCATGTATGGGATGAGAGCTGCGTTTTGTCTAATTGATGTATTATATTCGTATAATGAAAAAATATATTTTCTGTACATTCTGATATTATGCAATGTGACCTCTCTTTAAAAACGTCTGCTTTCCATTATATTGTACATGGATGGTCTTTTGGTGCGGCAGTTCTATCTCTGGTGTACTTACAGGGGTTGTCCATGCACTACACCAGGAGATCATTGATCTCATAACACTTTACTTCACGCTGCAATATAAGTGATCACCCGGGGCATAACCGCTTGTAGCCAGGGGACCGGTATAATGAAATCAGACTTTACAAAGTGGGAAGAGCAGCCAATTCTTGATAAGATGCTTCTTTTCTAATGCTTTTTGCCCTCACAATGTCTGTGTTTTGGGTTTCAGCTTACGGCGGAGAATAAAATAGAGCGGAATTTACTTCCGCCAAAAAAGATTATCGGAAAGAACTCTAAAAGCTTGGTGGAAAAAAGACAGAAGGATCTGGAGGTCTACCTGCAAGATCTGCTCTCAAAGTTCCCCATTAACGTACCTAAAGCTTTATCCCATTTCCTGCACTTTCACTTTTATGTAAGTTTGTTACAAGTTACTACTAAGCCAATGTGTACCCCGTGCTCAGCTGGGACCAAAAAAACTGTTTTGTTATTTTATTGATGATGGTAATAATAAGTATCCGTTGGGCACAGACTTGTTTTCATTACAGATAAAAGATTTAGTTTAATTTTGCCATCAGAGTAAGCATATTAACTGGGACCTCCTCCAGTTCTCAGCAGGAGGGAGCTCAGTCCTCACAGTGGATTCAACAGGGGACTTGATGTCTCCCTTTTCTTTTAAAAGCCAATCACAGGCTGCAGCAGTCACATGGGAAAAAACGTCATCCCACGAGGCCGACCTGCAGAACGTCAGAGGTTAAAGAGGCTCTGTCACCAGATTTTGCAACCCCTATCTGCTATTGCAGCAGATAGGCGCTGCAATGTAGATTACAGTAACGTTTTTATTTTTAAAAAACGAGCATTTTTGGCCAAGTTATGACCATTTTTGTAGTTATGCAAATGAGGCTTGCAAAAGTCCAAGTGGGTGTGTTTAAAAGTAAAAGTCCAAGTGGGCGTGTATTATGTGCGTACATCGGGGCGTTTTTACTACTTTTACTAGCTGGGCGCTCTGAAGAGAAGTATCATCCACTTCTCTTCAGAACGCCCAGCTTCTGGCAGTGCAGATCTGTGACGTCACTCACAGGTCCTGCATCGTGACGGCCACATCGGCACCAGAGGCTACAGTTGATTCTGCAGCAGCATCAGCGTTTGCAGGTAAGTAGCTACATCGACTTACCTGCAAACGCCGATGCTGCTGTGGATGATACTTCTCTTCAGAGCGCCCAGCTAGTAAAAGTATTAAAAACGCCCCGATGTACGCACATAATACACGCCCAGTTGGACTTTTACTTTTAAACACACCCACTTGGACTTTTGCAAGCCTCATTTGCATAACTACAAAAATGGTCATAACTTGGCCAAAAATGCTCGTTTTTTAAAAATAAAAACGTTCCTGTAATCTACATTGCAGCGCCGATCTGCTGCAATAGCAGATAGGGGTTGCAGAATCTGGTGACAGAGCCTCTTTAAGTATGTGTTTTTTTTTTTTTGTTTTTTTTAAACTTGCAATTTTCTGCAGCGGACATTTTTGGCCGAAAAACTGCACAACGATTTGGTGCGGTTTTTCGGCCACAAATCCCTGTGGCGCCTAGGGCAGATACACTGTGTGCTTTTCCGCCGTGTGTGAACATACCCTTACAGTTATTGAGAATGAGTGCACTTGGTTGTTTCTGACGGTCCTATTCATCTCTATGGACAGGGACGACACATGCATGTCTTGCTCTTCAGCCGAGAACAGGGATTTGGAGCCCCTCGTTCTCTTTAAGGCCGGGTTTACACCAGCGTGTGCGTTTTGCGCACGCAAAAAACGCGGCGTTTTGCGTGGGCGCAGAAGGCATTTAACAGCTGCGTGTGTCATCGGTGTATGATGCGCGGCTGCGTGATTTTCGCGCAGCCGCCATCATTCTGACACTCCGTTTGGATGTTTGTAAACAGAAAGCACGTGCTGCTTTTCTGTTTTCATTCATCCTTTTCAGTGCTGTTGCGCGAATCACGCAAGTCCCATTGACTTCAATGGGTGCGTGATGCGCGAACAACGCACAAATATAGGACATGAGTTTTACGCAACGGACTCACGCTGCGCAAAAATCACTGACAGTCTGCACGGCCCCATTGACTAACATAGGTCCGTACGACGCGCGTGAAAATCACGCGCGTCGCACGGACGTATAACACGCTCATGTAAATGAGCCCTAATGGTGACGGTAACCGAATTTGGACCACCACCTAACTTTTATGTTTCAATAATTTTCATTGAAGGTTTTCAGGAAAAGGTAAACTGTACATCAAACAATGCAATTAGCATCCGGGGACAGTCAAAATAAAAAAGGGATAAAAAGGGATAAAAGGGGGGGGGGGAAGGTTGGAGAATGAGGGTCAAATGTCTTCTAGGCAAAATGAACCTAAGAGATCATCCCAAGGTATCTGAGCCATGGCGGCCACACTTGAAGGAAGAGCTCCTCCTTATCTGAGACCATACAGTGTAAACGGTCATTGACCATAATCCAATTCAGTTTAGTCTTAACCAGATGAAGAGGAATCACAGGACATTTCCAGGATGTGGCTATAGCTATTCTGGCTGCCAGGAAAAGAAAGGATACAAATTTATGAGAGGCCTTAGATGATCCAGGACCTAACTTAAAACCTGATTGGAGATGGAGTTGTTGAAGGACAACCCCTTTAAGGCTCTGTTCACATTAGCATGATGGTTCTGTACCGTTTGGTTTTCGTTGCTTCTTAAGGGGCAGAATAGCCTAGTCTGCTGGGCCGCTCTGTCCAGTGAGAAAAAAACAGAAACCTAATGAACGTCAATGGGATCTAGAGTATTAAAATCTGTTTCAAAGTAGATCTGTCATATCCACCATGGAACTTGGAAAAATTGAATTCATGGCAGTGTGAACAGAGTCTTCCCAAGGAAAAGTGTGGCATCCACATGGATAGATTTTAGCTTTAAAGGCTATGCGTACACCTTTGAATGAATTAGTTTTATTAAATAAATCAACCACTTTTAAGTTTACTTTAGTTAAAAACTTTTTAAAGATACCGCTTCTATGTATCCTGCCATCAAAGCCGCTGCACTGTTGGATCTGGTGAAAGCTGATCTGAACTACCTAATAATGATCACATCTAAGTTCATGTCCTGCCGTCAAAGCAAATTCTATGTATACAGGATATATAGAAACTGCATCTTAAAAAGTCAAAAAAAATTTTCATTAAAGTCAATTAAAAAGTTGTTTGAAATCACTAAAAACTTTGATTTATTAAAATAATTTTATTTAAAAGTTTACATCTAGCCCTAAAATGAACCTTTGATCATCGTTGGGTTTACTGTATGTTCAGTAGTCTGGTTCCTTTGTATTACATATCTATAAAAATGATTAATAACCGCAACAAAGTTATTTATACGACCGCCTCAGAACACTTTATCTGTATCTTGGTATATGCTATTAAATTGTATTTTACCTAAACCACTGGGGTACTGTAGGGGGGGGGGGGTAATTGTTTTTATTTGCACTAATCATTCTTTATATTTTATGATATATTTCGGATGGTTTTTATAGTGGATTATGTCTAGTGTGTAGGGTGTTCCAAATGACTAATATGTATCAGTATATACACCGCACAATTTATATGATATATATGTCAACATCTTGTTTTCACATTTTTATTAAAAAAGGATGCTATCCATTTTTTACATAGTTACCTGGAGAGACCGTTTTGTTGTATGAAGTCAAATGGAAGAATGAAAATGTGCAGTTAAAAAACCTATATGAGATGCATTGGTCATTTGCCGGGAGGGGCAGAGATTCCCAATGCGGAGTTTCCCGTTTCTTACTTTTACACAACATGTAGATGGTGTGGATATCTCTGTAATATAGTCTCACGGATGTATCAGAACAGGCTATCGTAGGAAAAATCATTAAAAGGAACACTTTAGGAAAAACTTATACACTGCAGTATGCCCACTGCAAGGTCTGAGGGGGCATTGCATGACAGAGATTCAAAGATCACCAAAGAGCAGGGTCCCTGTGTCATGTAGCCTCCCCGAGGCAATATAGCTTATACGTATTGTATATGAGTGTTTCTTTTTGATTATTTTTGTACATTCTTCTGCTAATCCCAAGAGTTTTATCATCTGTCTCTTCCCACTTTTTCTGCAGATTTCAAATTAATCACTTAATGCCTGTATTTTAGTTTTTTGCTTTATGGAATTGATGTAATTGTATAAAATGGTAATTCTATTATGTTAAAGGGAAAGTATCACATATATATATTTATTTTTTTAAATTCACAATTGAAACCAAATAGTGAGATTTGTTTTTATTTTTTGATTGTAGATTTTTTTAAATTCTATTTTCAGCACATTATTTTGGGGGTAGCGATCTTGCCTTAGCTGCTGTTAACAACATTTAGAGATATGTGCTTTACAGCAGTCACATGGACCATAGGAACCTGTTAACAGAAGGGGACCTATTGACTTCTATGGGAGAGTTTTCTAGGCATGCTCTGTGACCTGTGCAGGAGGGATAGGAGGGAAGCAGTGTCCATCACCTATTGTCAATGGTGGATACTGTGTTATCTATATAGAGGTGTTAACTTTCATTGTAATCCTGTTGTGGTAATGAGAACATACCGCCCAACTGTCCCGGATTCAGCGTGACCACCCCAAATTTCAGGCGGTGCTCCTCTGTCCCAGGTGGCCAGGGGTATGTCCCAGACTCCCGGTGTCAACTGTATCTGCATCCTCAAGACGCAGATACAGATGAAACCAATGCTGAAGCAGGGAACCGTCATCTCCCTGCTTCAGCATTAGTACAGAGGACTCCCAAGGGAAGCCCTCAACGTCACTGTCCATATATGGACAGTGATGTCAGTGGCTCCTCCAGGAGAAAAATCCCTGACATCACTATCCATATATGGACCGTGACGTTGCCAATGTTCTGGCCGGGGATTCCGCTCCTAGAGGGAAACGCTGATGTAACTGTCCATATATATATTCCGCTCCTAGAGGAAACACTTGACGTCACTGTACATATATGGACCGTGATGTCAGGGGTTTCCTCTAGGAGCGGAATATCGGCTGTGGATTCCGACCCCAGAGGGCGTCCCAATGGCTGCAGGGAGAGAGATAGCGCTATCTACCGGGGGTCTGGCACTATCTACATGGGCACTGTGGCACTATCTACAGGGGACAATGTGGCTCTAGCTACATGGGCACTGTGTGGCACTATCTACACAGGCACTGTGCGGTAGTGTAGCCAGCGGGGGAGACGGTGGCCCCGGGCCCACTGAGATGGTGGGTCCCAGGGCTGGTCCCCCAGCAATGGTGTGTCCCGGTTTCAACTGTATGCGTCCTCAGGACGCAGATATGGTTGAATCCAATGCTGGAGCAAGGAGCTGACGGCTACTTGCTCCAGCATTCACAGTGTAATGTCCGCTTCAGCTGTGAGCGGCTTGACACAAACGGGCACGATGTAGTGACGTTATCGCGCCAGCCACACACAGCAGAGGAGCAGAGGGATCTCCTCAACTCGTGGGAACGAAGATAGGTAAGTATTTTTTTATTAGGCACTAATACCCAGTGGCAACTAAGGGAGTATTGTACTGGGTATGAAGGGGATGGAATAGGGAAATGATACTCTATGGGGGCAGCTTTGTGGGCATTATACTATGTATGGGGGGCCACAATAGGGAAGTATACTGTATGGGGCAGCTATGGGGGCATTATACTGTATCAGGGCAGCTTTGGGGACAATATACTGTATGGGACTTCTATGGGGGCATTCTACTGTATGGGGCAGCTAAGGGGGGAATTCTACTATACACGGGAGGGCACAATAAGGAAGTATACTGTATGGGGGCAGCTTTGGGGGCATTATACTGCATGGGGCAGCTATGGGGGCATTATACTGTATCAGGGCATCTATGGAGGCATTATACTGTGTGTGGGCAACTATGGAGCATACTGTGTGGGGGTAGCTATGAAGTCATTATACTGTGATGGGCCAGCTATGGGAGCATTATCCTGTGGGGGCAGCTATAGGGACATTATACTGTGTGGATGGCCCACTCAGATGTGTTTCGCCCCCGCCTGTGCTAAACCCCTAGCTACGCCTCTGGCCCTGTGGCACTATCTACGTGGGCACTGGCACTAGAGGCAGCTAAGGGGATATTATACTGTACGGTGGCCGCTAGAGGGCTTTATACTGTGTGGGGGCAGCTATTTGGCATTATACTGTGTGGGAGGCACTATGGGAGCATGATACTGTGTGGGCTGAACCTGGTGCGCGTGAGCGGGGATTGTGCGGGTTTAGAGGCTTGGCCTAAAAGGACAAAAATTTGCCGCTATGTGCACCGCATCGGTTGTCCCTCGTTGCGATACTTGAAAGTTGAGAGGTATGTGAGATGACTGCTAAGGCTGGATTCACACAAGCACATTACGTCCGTAATTGACGGGCGTATTTCGGCCGCAAGTCCCGGACCGAACACAGTGCAGAGAGCTGGGATCCTAGCATCATACTTATGTACGATGCTAGGAGTCCCTGCCTCGCTGCTGGACAACTGTCCCGTACTGAAAACATGATTACAGTACGGGACAGTTGTCCTGCAGCGAGGCAGGGGCTCCTAGCATCGTACATAAGTATGATGCTAGGATCCCGGCTCTCTGCACTGTGTTCGGTCCGGGACTTGCGGCCGACACGTCCGTCAATTACGGACGTAATGTGCTCATGTGAATCCTGCCTTAGAAGTAATCTCTACAGAACGGGAAGGGTTAGTCTATTGTGAGGCTCAGTGGCCAGAGAGAAAACTGCAAGATTTTAGGATTATTTTTTTTATATAAGCAATGACCAAAAAAAATAAATCTATGTTTAACATAAAAATTTGATTTAAACACTAGGTTATTTTTTGATGATACATTCCCTTTAAGTATTCTTCTAGAATTTCTGGAGCTTGGTGTCCATAACAAGAAAACGTATCCTGATTCACCTCTCTATTTCCTGTCTGAATGTCACAGACACATGATTGTCATATGCTTCGCTATTAATAAAGGATCGTTTGTGTATTCAGGAAATCCATGGAATTGCAGCTGTTCTGGCCGAGGAGCTTTTCCATAATGGTAATTCAATATGTCCTCATACTTTTATCTTTTTAGATTAAATTTTCAGACCTGTAACTGAATAAATGTGATGCTGAGAACTATATCCAAGATTTGTAGGGAACCCGCCCGCCCCCCCCCCCTTTTTTTTTTCTTTTTTCCATGAACAAAAACTTCTAATTACCTAAGAGGAATTTTGTATTTTTATTCTTGAGGTAGTATCCAGTATATTGGATGCCTACTACAAATTTGCAATGGGCGTCAACCTATTTAATTTATTAAATATTTTATCTCTCATGAATTGAAGCGATCAGCTGATTGCTAGTGGTCCGACTTCTCACACCCCTGGCAAACAGCTGTTTTTGCTGGGGAAACTTGCTATTGTTATACAGACTGTCCAGGCTGCACAGAGACTGGATACATTGGTAACTCTAATCTCTGGATGGAAACATGAATATTTATATTCAATGACAAGAATCCGAGATGATGAGAAATTAAATGCAGATGTTGCGTAATTGTTTATACAATAATTAAACGTTATTGACGTACAACTGGACATCCCTTTTAGGCCCTGTTCACACAGTTCTTTGACGCAGAAACCACGTCGGAAAATGCACCAAAAAAGGCCGAAAACGCATCCAATACAACAGTGAAAAAAAAACAACTCCCAGAAAACAGCACAGTTCCCATGTAGACAGTGCCACAATGCCCTTGTAGATTATGCCAGTGCCCACATAGCGCCACACACAGTGCCCAAGTAGATAACGCCACAGTGACCCCTGTAGATAATACCCACATAGTGCCACAGTGCCTCCTTTAGACAGTGACACACACCCCACTGTAAACAACGACACAATTACCTGTCCCCATTCCTGTGCCGTCCTCTTCTCAAGCGATGCAGGCCTAGTCTCTTCTGACCAGGCCTGCTTCAGCGGAGGAGGCACAACGACGTCATCACACCGCCTGCATCACAAAGAAAAACGCGCCGCATGGCGGGGAAAGGAACAATGGTTCCCAAAGACGCTGATACAATTGTGAGGGCCAGGATCCTTTTTTAACGGCCGTCACACAAATGACTTTCTGAATAACGGCTGTTAAAAACTGATCCATTGACTTCTATGTGGGCCGTCCAGCCGTAGAAATGGCTGAAAATTAAACATGTTCTATTTTTTTGACGGCCAGTATTCACAGGCCGAAAAAAACAAAACAGCCCTGTGAGGACACCCGTAGAAATAAATTGTTCTGAAAACAGCCATGTGACCATTTTTAGTGTCATGTGAATGTAGCCTTATACATACATTCGTGCCGCACATATCATTTCAAGCATTCTAATGCAGAGCGTATACAACCCCCAGCATGCATGGGCAGACGGCAGCTGTTAGGGCATTCTAGGAGTTGTAGTTTCTTAATAACTGGGTCACAGCTCTATAAAAAAAATATATGTATTTCCTAATTGTAGATGTTCTGGTTCACCTACAATTGGCGACTATAAAATAACAATACTCCAAAACACCTCACCTCGAAGTGGCAGAAAGTCAGCACGCTAGTGGAGCAGCATGGTGGGTCTGCATTATCTGTGGTTATTATAAAATTGTTAGTTTATGTTGTGTTTTATTTGTTTGACTCTCTCCAAGGTGAACAGTTACTTGTAGCAGGGGAAGTATTTCATATGAAGCCTCTTCAGTTATATGCAATAACGCAATTACTACGCCATGCCAAACCAACATGCATCAACGGGGATGCCAAAACCGACCTGGGACATATACTTGACTTTACCTGTAGACTCAAGTATTTAAAGGTACACTACATAAAGGCGTGTGGGGATATGTGGGAGTAATTATTGTGTGCAATCCAGTCTTTTAGGCCCCATTCACATCAGTTTTTTGCGGGATCCCATTGTATGGAATATTACTTGGGATCAACAAAAAAATATATATATATATCGATGCATACTATCCCGTCAGAGGGCAACAAGGCACTTTTTTAGTCTCCCTTAGGCTAATATTGCCCTATAGACCTATTTAGCGTGTACGTTGGGAGCATTCCTGGCGTCCACGCTATATCTTAAACCTGATGTAAACTGGGCCTTATTTCATTTTCTTCACTTAGCAGTATTGTATATTAGTAATCAGTCTCTTAATACACAAAAGTTGTTTTCTCATGTTCTTCCTCAGATCAGCGGCACTAGGGGTCCTGTAGGAACAAGCAACATGCAAGAACATTTACTTCCTTATGATCTCTCTGTATTTAAATCCCTCTGTCAGATAGAGGTACGTAATACTCTAAGTAACAATCCGTGACTGCAGCTTAGTTGCATTGTCTGTTGGGGATCTGAGGTTGTCTGAAATCCATCCCTGGCTCATCACAGGCTCAGTCTTCTGCTTTTTCCTTCTCCGTGCTTTACACTGCAGCTCTTATGAGTATTTATTAGTACACAGGCTAATGTCCTGGCATACAGATATATGCCAATACATTTTAGTCAAAAAGATCATAATTTAATATAGACACATTTGGTATAACCACAACAACCTTTTTCAATACATTCATGAGTATGTAGAAAAACGGTGGTGAAATATTATTTGGTTTTTTTTTAGGTCTTTTTGCAAAATGAAAGTACCGTAATATAAATTAAAAGGGTTGTCTGCTTTTTTTGCGGAAACCCTTCTAAAAAAAGGATTGCAGGTTGGACCTCCAGCGATCAGCTATAATCTGTGGGGGAACCTGGCAGCACGTGTTTAATTCCCCTGCAGCGCCACCGCAGGGAAAATGAAGAATTACATGGTAAACATTGAAATCAATGGGCTGTCCATGTAATCCAGAGAAGAGAGAGAGATCTTTGTAGCCACTCTCTCCCTAATTGATTAACATCCCAACCTAGGGACTTCTCTATTAACCCGTTAGTGACCGGCCCATCGTGTTTCTACGTCGGTCACTAACGGGCCTTATTCCGATGCCATAGACTTTTTACGTCGCGGCATCGGAATAAGTAAACAGAGCAGGGAGCTGTCAAATCTCCCTGCTCTCAGCTGCTAGAGGCAGCTGAGGGCTAGGAGCGTCCCTGCTCTGCCGGGTGAGATCGATATTAGTATCGATCTCACCCGTTTAACCCCTCAGATGCGGTGCTCAATAGCGAGCACCGCATCTGAGTTGTTTTGGAGGGAGGGAGCTCCCTCTCTCCCCCACCGACACCCGGCGATACGATCGCCGAGTGTCTGTGTCTCTAATGGCAGCCGGGGGTCTAATAAAGGCCCCCAGGCTGCCTGGAGTGAATGCCTGCTAGATCATGCCGCAGGCATGACCTAGCAGATGCCTGTCTGTTTTAAACGGACAGGCAGTAATACACTGCAATACAAAAGTATTGCAGTGTATTATAAATGTGATCGCAGAATCGCATATTATAGTCCCCTAGTGGGACTACCGGTAGTAAAAAAGTGAATTTTTTTTTTAATAAAGTTAATTTAAAAAAAATGTGAAAAAAAAAAGAAAAACCCACTTTTTCCCCTTACAAACTGCTTTACTATTAAAAGACCAAAATAAAGTAAAAAGTTACACATATTTGGTATCGCCGCGTCCGTAACGACCTCGACTATAAAGCTATTACATTACTTAATCCGCACGGTGAACGCCGTAAAAATGTTTAATAAAAAACGACAGAAAAATCGCTGTTTTCTGTGAATCCTGACTTAAAAAAAATTGATTAAAAAGTGATCAAAAAGTCGCATCTACTCCAAAATGGTACCAATAAAAACTACAAGTCGTCCCGCAAAAAAAAAACCCTCATACAATCGCATCGGCGAAAAAATAAAAACGTTACGGCTCTTCAAATATGGAGACACAAAAACAAATAATTTAGAAAAAAATGAGTTTTTACTGTGTAAAAGTAGTAAAACATACAAAAACTATACAAATTTGGTATCGTTGCAATCGTAACAACCCGCTGAATAAAGTTATTGTGTTATTTATACCACACGGTAAACGGCGTAGATTTAGGACGCAAAAAAGAGTGGCGAAATTTCAGATTTATTTCTATTCCCCCCCCCCCCCCCCCCAAAAAAAAGTTAATAAAAGTTAATCAATAAATAATATGTACCTCAAAATGGTGCTATTAAAAAATACAACTTGTCCCGCAAAAAACAAGACCTTATACAGCTATGTCGACGCAAAAATAAAAAGGTTATAGCTCTTGGAATGCGACGATGGAAAAACGTAAAAAATGGCTTGGTCATTAAGGTCTAAAATAGGCTGGTCATTAAGGGGTTAAATCAAAATGTCCTAATGTCATATATGTAACAGCACTTAAAGGAGTTGTCTGGTTTAGAGTTATTTTAAGTATATGTAGCACAAAAGTAGCACTTGTCCTGCAAATACTAAAGGCGTCAGAGCAATGTTGACTTAAAAATAAAGATCCAAACTGCTGAAATTCGAAGCGGAAATAACTAATTTTTTCAGGTGTAAAATAGGCTGGATCATCAAGGGGTTAAAAGAGTTGTCCTTATGTATTGCTCCTCTTAATGTAAAATAAAGGATGAAGATAGTCCTTAATCAACTAATCACAGGATGCAGAAAGTCACATGTCGTCAAAACCTCACTGCACAATCCAAATAATAGAAAGGTCACATCGCAGACCCTATTTTCAACTTGAATAACGGGAGCATTTAACATACGTATTGAAGGGGGTTTTCCGGTTTTCTATAAATAATGTTTTATCACTGTATGAATTATAAGTTATACAGCTTTTTATTCTACTTTTGTGCTTCAATTCCTCACCATGTTCGGGATATCTGTTTACTGCCAGTGATTGAGAACACTCTTGTTTACATTCAGAGGCAGCAAACTCCAAAATCAGCAGTCAGCTGAGAAGTCAATGCTCTGTGAGCTAAACAGCCAGGACTCCAGAATGATACACTGTTGAGCTCACAGAGTATTTCCTAGAGTAGATACGATTGTATCCGCTTCTCCACTGAGATCGGGACTAAAGGCCCTTCTACATGGGCAAATGAGCGTTCATATGAACGCTTGGTCTCGATCATTGCTCACAGGGCAGCGATCCGCCAATGAACGAGCAAACGCTCATTTATTGGCTAATCGTGTCGATTATGTAGCATTCAGTATTAACATTGTCGACAGCAGAACTCCCTTTGTAAATGGGAAGATGAGCTGCCGACATGATGGAAATGTATGGGAATGAATGATCATAGTAATGATCGCTCGTCCCCATACATAACTAATCATTGCTCCTAAGGCCTCATGCACACGACCGTAGCCATGTGCACGGCCGTGATTTCTGGGTCGGCTGGCCACGGAGTGACAGCCGCGAGCCACCTGCAAATCGTGGGCTGTTCACATGGCCGCGGCAATTATTTTCAAGGAGCCCGAACTGCAGAACACGGTCGTAATAAGGCTTGGCAGTTCTTTCTGCGGTCCGGGCTCCGGGACCATGCACGGACCGTGAAAACCACGTGTTCATAGGAATGAATGGGGCCGCAATTCTCCCGTGGATTTTCGGGGGAATTGCGGCCGCAAAAGCACGTTTGTGTGCATGGGGCCTATAAGGCCTCATACAGACTGCAGTATTTTTGGTCAGTTTTTTTGCTTCAGTATTTGGAAGCCAAAACAAGGAGTAGATCCAAAACACGGAAGAGATACAAATCTTTCTATTATACTTTCTCTCTCTGTAGGTTTCAATCCAAGTGTTGACTTACAAATACTGATGCAAAATACTGACTAAAATACGCAAGTGTGAACGAGGCCTAAGTCTGTATGGTTTGCTGCCTCTAAATGTGAATAAGAGTGTTCTTATTCACTGACGGTTAACAAATATCTTGGAAAAGGTGAGGGATTGAAACAAAGTACACTAGAAAGTTGTAAAACTTTTCGTTTTATACAGTGATTTTAAGCTTTATTTTTATAAAACCGGAAAACCCATTTAAGTATATGACTAGCTACAATCTGATTACAGTCGCGTTGACCGCCGCAGTCAAGTGACGTTGCACTGGACAACATGTTACAGTCCGACATTCTTAACAGAGACCAGAGCAGAGCAGCATTTTCTAAACTGCAAGTATATTTGGAATATCCTAATTCGGGCATGTTCACACGGCTTATTTTCAGTCGTATTGCGGAGTGTAAAACGCCCGTTTTATGCTCCAAAAGACACTTGAAATACGTCTGCAAACCGTTTCCCATTGATTCCAATAGGAAATCTACTGAGTAGTTCTTATGAGTCGTTTCTTTTACGTTTCTTAATTCAAAAACGCCTTATAAAAATACACTTCGTAAAAAAAGAAGGCACATGACGCTTCTTGAAATGTTTTGCAAGCTGGTTTTTCATTGACGCTACAAAAAAATGCTTAAAAAGTCCCTTAAAAACACACCTGGATTCAGAGGCTTTTGAAATCGCTCTCATATTTTTCTGCCTCAAACCTATATAGTGTGAACATACGCTAACATTGATGGCCCTCACCCATGTGTTTTGGTATTGCGGTTCAGCCCCAGCTCAGACATGGACGTCGTTGTGACAATTACTACAGAGAATGGGGCTACGTTCTCCAGTAGGCGATGCTGCCCCTTTGTTCTGTAGATCGGTGGTGGTCCTTGCGAGTGTCCTTGAGCTTTTTGTATATAGTGACAATTTGCTGGTGAAAGAGATAACAAAAGCTCTATACTTCCAATAAACTTTCAATAACCTTCCTGGATATATTTTCATTTCCTTAGAAATTGTCAGATTTTGTTTTTCCTTCAGACAACACTTCCCAATGATTGCCGTCAGGCATGTGAATGCTGATAAAATGTTCCAGTAAAAGTTTATCTGTCCCGTGAAGCAGCTGACGGTCACCAGTGTTTTATGTAGTCAGCATAGATAACTGATCCAACACTTCAGGAACTGTCCTGCCCCGCTATTGTTCTACACTAAGCCGACTATTCGATAATCACGCCGATTTAATGTTTTTCAGATCTGCCATTCTGATGCCAAACTTATCAAGGGATTCACCTCGTGCAAGAAGACCCTGGCAACCATGACTGTGCAGTTTTCAACGTCGTCATTGAAGGTGCGGGCCTCAATAAATTATGTCTGCATGTTTTTTGCTTTATTTGTTGTAGGAAGCAGTTTATCGTCCCCTCTCACGTAACCTGTTCATATTTGTGGATCACAAGGTCATAGGAACAGAGCTCCTATAAGCAGACCGGGAGGAACTGCCGAATAGCGAACTTATTCGGACCAGGTTGTTCAGGCCGCACTCTCTCGTTTGTGATTGTTATAAAGCTTTCCTGGGTGCCAGGCCCTGGTGGTTAACCTCCCTACCACCGAGAAATATTCCAACAAAAGAAATGGGTCAGCGCTATAATTTTTTGAGGGGCAGTTAAATAATATAATTGTTATTGATCCACGCCGGATATAACCCCACCGCTAGGCTGTTTCCGTAACTCCCGTACAACATAATGGAGAGAGCCTCACACATGCGTGGCCACATCTCCACGTAGTCCCTGCCTGGAATGGGCAGTTGCCCCACAAGGAAGGACTGTTTATATGCCATAAATGTCTGAGATGAGAATAACCCTTTAAGAAATACATACTTTCTAAATTCTACTATAATTTACTGTATAGGACAATTATAATAGACACGCTGTACGAATAATGTACCTAAATTCGTTATGATCTCAATTATTTTCTGTTTATGCATTTAAGTACCTTGTACCTATTTATTGGACATGCTTGTAGATATGTTAAGTGTGTGTGTATCTGATGAAAAAAATATTTTGTATACGTGTGTGTGTGTGTATGTATATATATATATATATATTAGTATTTTTTTTTATTTTTTTATTTTTTTTTCATATGTCTCTAGCTTGTTGAAGGGCATATGCCTGAAACATTGTTACAAGTCTTACAGTGGTGTTTTATATAGTTTAAAACAATCTTTGCGCTGTACCAGTTCAATGTGAAGAGGAATGCAGTAGTAGAGGTCAATCTCCACCAGCTGATCACTGCGCTTTCAGTGCGTTATATATCGATCGATAGATAGATATTTATATAACGCACTGAAAGCGCAGTGATCAGCTGATGGAGATTGACCTCTTCACTGGAACCAGAGGGGAATGATATATATCTATGCCATAGCTGTGTGGAGATATATATATATATATATATATATATATATCCACACAGCTACGGCATGCAAGATATAGAGAGTTCAATAACGCGTTAACATCTGGTAAAATATTCAAAGGGCATTTATTATACTCACAATCACGCTTTAAAAACTGGCATATAAAATATACAAATTCAGTGTGTCATCCAAATGTCATTGAAATAGTCGACATTAATCGATCAAAGTTCTATCATTTAATTGCATGTAAAAATTGTGGTCTGACCCATTTGTTTTCGTTGCAAAGAATACTTAGGGTATGTTCACACATACAAAAAGAAGTGGCTGAAAATTACGAGGCTATTTTCAATGGAAAACGGACTCTGATTTCAAAGCAAATTTATTTTATTTTTTTAGGCTGAAAATGAAGCTTTTTTTCCATTTGAAGCTTCTATTGATGCTGTTTTTTTTTTTTTTGTTTTTTGTTTTTTTTTTAGGTGTTTTTCAGGTTCAATGGAAAATCTGCTCCAAAAATGCCTCCAGAAGTGACATGCTACTTCTTCTTTTTTCGAGGCATTTTTTTTAAATTCAGCAGCATAAAAATACACCATGTAAACAGCACACTGTATTTCTCATTGAATTCAATGGGAAGCTGTTTGTAGGCATTTTGCTAGTGGTTTTCCAGGCGTATTTGAAGGTGTTTACGCCCAGAAATATGCCTGAAATAACTATGCTTAAACGTACCCTAAGGGCCAGTCCACACAGTGTTTTTTGACGGGGAAACCGTGTCGGAAAACGCCTCAAAAAATGGCCGAAAATGCCTCCCATTGATCTCAATCGGAGGCGTTTCGCGGGAAATCCATCTCGCGGGAAAAAGAAGCGACATGCCCTATCTTCGGGCGTTTACGTCTCTGACCTCCCATTGACATCAATGGGAGGCAGAGAAATCTTATTTTGCTTCGTTTTTTTTGCCCGTGGCGCTCAATGGTCGTGAGCGAAAAACGCCACGGAAATCGGTGTGCAGGCAGAGCAAATTCTGCCTCAAAATTCCAAACGGAATTTTGAGGCAGATTTTCCACCTTAGGCTGATTTCACTTTCTGTGTTTTTTTTTTTTCCCGCAGCACATGGCAGGGCTGGGTACAAAGAGGCTTTACAGAAACACTTAGTCTATGCTTCCCTGTAATACCACATTACTTACATATTCTTCCCTACAATCATTACTTCCAAATTTACATTACACTATACAATTTACATATAATCTGACAGAAAAAAACCTCTGTACACGGTACCTCCATTTTAAATTCTGAGGCATACGGAGATCTAGTAGGGTCCCATATACAGTCGGGTCCACAGTGACACCATTTTCCTCATTTAGCCTCTACACCAAGACCACGGACTAGAAACAAAGCAATCAAGATGTGATCGCATTAGGCGTTTAGGAATTCCAAATGCTCAAAAGTAATTGAGCAAAAAAATAATTATAAATACAGTATAAGGATTATTTTACATTTTGAAATCAATGGGAAGTGGTTTCAGGCGCTTTTTTGAGCTAATTCCAACGCGGTTTCCATTTAAAAAAAACTGTGTGAACAGGGCCTAAACTGTTAGGCTGGGTTCACACGACCATGTTACGTCCGTAATGTACGGAACGTATTTCGGCCGGAAGACCCGGACCGAACACACTGCAGGGAGCCGGGCTCCTAGCATCATAGTGATGTACGACGCTAGGAGTCCCTGCCTCGTTGCAGGACAACTGTCCCGTACTGTAATCATGTTTTCAGTATGGGACAGTTGTCCTGCAGCGAGGCAGGGACTCCTAGCGTCGTACATAACTATGATGCTAGAAGCCCGGCCCCCTGCAGTGTGTTCGGTCCGGGTCTTCCGGCCGAAATACGTTCCGTACATTACGGACGTAACATGGTCGTGTGAACCCAGCCTTACAATATTAATATAATTTGTACTGCGATGGTCTAGAGCAGACCCGTTTTTGGATTGTATTAGCGCTAAATTGTCCTCTAATTTTGTGTATTTGATACAGTAACATGAAATGACAATAGTTGTTGCTCACCTGTTACAGAGTAAGTATCTCTATTTCAGGACATCTTAGTACCCGAAGCTCTTGAATTTGATCATTGGGTGGCAGAAGGCACGTCTTCAGATTGTAATATTACGGCCGTGGTTCCAAAATGGAGCGCCCTAACCACTGTGGATATGAGCCACAATCAGATCTCGTCTATAGAAGATTCAGTGGTAAGAATGGTTCTGTGGTAGCAGAAATGCGTATTTATACATTTACTTGGATTTCTGTTTTCAGCTATACGCTTATTTATTTATTTTTTGCAGAAACTTACTCCGCAAGTAGAATTTCTGGCCTTGAGTCATAACCAAATATGCTCTATAGAGAATCTACAGGTAAGGGGACTTCTAACATGTGCACATATCAATAATTCTCATCTTCATACAGAGTGATGGTTACTAAACCCATTCAAAATGTGCCAGAATTCTGTCTCAAATTAAACAACAATTCTAGCATACATGCATTAGACACTTTGTGCGTGACTGGGGCATGGCTTAAAATGCGCCGCTATGCGCCAAAATTTTGGCGCACATAACTGGCATAATCCAAGTAAATTAAGAAGTTGTATAAGGAAGAGAAAAGTGTCTGAGGGCCTGTTCACATCACCGTTCGCTTTCCGTTCCGTCTGAGGTTTCCGTCGGGTGAACCCTGCAACGGAAAGTGAAACCACAGCTTCTGTTTCGGTCACCATTGATATCAATGGTGACGGAAATATCGCTAATGGTTTCCGTTCTTCACTATTCCGGCAGATTTCAGTTTTTCCGACGGAATCAATAGCGCAGTCGACTCCGCTATTGATTCCGTCGGAAAAACGGAAATCTGCCAGAATGGTGACGAACTGAAACCATTGGCGATGTTTCCGTCACCATTGATATCAATAATGACTGAAACGGAAGCTGTGGTTTCACTTTCCGTTGCGGGGTTCACCCGACGGAAACCTCCGACAGAACCCCGGAACGGAAAGCGAACGGTGATGTGAACAGGCCCTGACATGTCTAGCTACACTGCACAATTTGTCATGCACCACTATGATAAATTTGGCGTAACTTCTGATTTTAGGTGGATAAAACGGGGTCGACTCTGTCCCCGTTTATCCTCTCTAATGGCGGGTGCACGGTGTCAATTTTACTGTGTCGTTGTCCCCCTGCCAAAAGAAGACCAGCAGGACAAGAGCGTCAGCTCCTCTTGCTCATCAGTCCATGGGTCACCCAGCATCCATCTTCTCTCCACCAGTGTCCCCTCTCACTACAAGTATTTACTAAAACAGACATGTCAATGGCGTTAACAGGTCCTCTTTAAGGACTTCGAACATGTAGGCAATGCCTGGTTGTTCTTACATACCTTTTAAAACTGTACAATTCTGCCTTTCATCAGATCTATTTTCTCTACTCCCTGCATATATATGTTCTCCTGATCGCTGGGGATCCCAGCAGCAGGGCACCTGCAGTCCGTTTATAGTTAGCGGACCCTTCTAACAAAAAGGAATTATCCAAAGTGAACGACCCCTTTAAATTAGCCTGTCTGGCATAATGTTATTGTTGAAGCATCAAAATTAATCTTACTGTAAAAGGAGATGATATAGTAATTGCTTTACAGTTTCCAATGATTGATAAAATAGAATTTCTATTTTCTCTGCCTTATTTAGCACTTGTACAACCTGGTTCACTTGGATCTGTCCTATAACAAGCTTTTCCTACTGGAAGGAGTTCACTCAAAGATTGGGAATATTAAAACACTTAATTTATCTGGAAACCTTCTTGAGAACCTCATAGGACTTAATAAGTTGTATTCTCTTGTCAACTTGGATCTAAGCAGCAACAAAATCTCACAGGTATGAAATAAACTTTGTAGCACTTGTTAAGGGGTAACCGAACTTTAAAAAAAACTTTTGATGTGTCATAGTGACATGTTAGAAGTTCTGATCGTCGGGGGTCCGAGACCCCCACGATCATTAAAAGGAAGCGGCAGAAGCGCTCGGGTGAGTGCCGTGCCACTTCGTTTCTGTTCAGTTTTCCTCCAAAAGTTGTGAGAGCGGTGTACGGACTAATAGACTTTAAATTAAGCCGGTACACCGCTCCGAGGAAGGTCAATCATAAACTAAGCGGCACAGCGCTCACCTGAGCGTTTCTGCCATTTCGTTTTAGTGATCGGTGGGGGTCTCAGTGCTCTGACCACCACTGATCAATGCTTCTGAAATGTCACTATGACACGTCAGACGTTTTTTAAAAGTTAAGTTACACTTTAAATTCTTCTTTGTTCGTAAAAACGAAGTATATATAATGCTAGCAACACTTACCATACCCTTCTCTTCCTTGGTTTTGTTTTGACCTGATCTCAATCTAGTGCTTGTGTGTGTAAAATATGAAGTCATGGGGAAGGGGTGCAGCTTATGTTCTACTAATGGGTCTGCAGTGGAGACCTGACAAGCTAAGCCCACCGACCACCTGTGCTAGGTTTCTGCAAGACTGTTTCAAAAGATTTAAAGGCTATATAAACCTTTAGTGACATTTTTTAATTGTAATGTATGTATATGGTGATTATAAGCATTTTTGTAATGTACATTTATTACAAATTGTGTACCGTTTCAGCACTGCAGCCTCTTTGTATCCACTTTACATAGAAAATGCATAACGCTTCTGTAAGCCGAATCCATCAGTGAGCTGGAATGGTGGCTTGGCTGATAATGTCTTCTGTGGGGCTTTGACACACAATCTAACCCTAATACTGATCAAATCTAAGTAATGCTTTAATAAATAACCGATAAGTATACTTCCCTGATACATTGCTGATGTAATTCTTAAAGAGGATCTGTCAGTAGTTTAGGAATGCCCTATCTCCTAGCTAATCTAATAGGCGCTGTCACATAATGATAATGATAGTGAAAATTGTGTCCCAAAACATTTATCATCTTAAGTTATGAGCTTTTTTCTAAATATGCAAATGAGCCTATACTTGACAAATGGGAGTCAACACCAGCGATTCTCCTGAGGTGGAGCTGCCTCACAGCCTCTGACGCTGTCCTATCAGCATGAAGCTGCTTCACACAGTGTAAACGCCCTACTGCACCGGCCAACTTTGGCTGGTGCAATGAGCGCCGATCAATGAGACAGCTCGTTGATCGGCACTCGTTTGCTCCTGTCACAAGGATCTATGTATGGGGACAAGCGATCCTTACTCTAATCGCTCGTCCCCATACATTATTATTATGTCTGCAGCGCGTCATCCTGTTTACACAGGGAGATGTGCTGCCGACAATGATTATAATTCAGTTTTTTGAAACGATACGATGAGTAGATGATCGAGCATTTGCTCGTTTATCTGCTGATCGCTGCCCTGTGTACACAGGGCAATTATCGGGAAATCGCGTTCTGTGAACGCTTGTCTGCTCGATAATTGCTTAGTGTAAAAGGGCCTTTAGTGACTAATTCTGGAGGGTAGGGGGATCACTTCAAACAGCCATATCCCGGGCTGTGGTCGGGAGGTAGAGAAAGCGTTTTTTGCCCGCAGTTCTCAATGGCGGCGGGCGAAAAACGCTGCAAAAAATGTGGCAAACGGCGTGCAGGCAGATCAAATTTCAGACTGAATTTTCAGGCAGAATCAAGGATGACATAGTGTAAGACAGAGCATCCCATGGGTTATCTCCACCTTTCGTTCCATACAAATATATGGAAATTAGTATATTATTATGTAAGCTGAAAACCCTTTTTAAGTCATATTTTTTTTTTCAGGTTGATGAAGTAAAAAATATAGGAAGCCTTCCATGCTTGGAGACTGTCAATTTGACCGAGAACCCTGTTACGATTGTCCCTGATTACCGAACCAAAGTCCTTGCACAATTTGGTGATCGAGCTGCTGAGGTAAAATCATGTTCATGTTTAAGGCCTCATGCACACGATTGTAAATATCAACCGTAATTGCGGATCGCAATTACGGTCCGCAATTACAGATGCATTCACTTCTATTGTCCACGGATGTTTATTTAGGGGAAGGTGTCCTGGTCATAGAAGTGTACCGCAAAAGATAGGACATGTCTACTTTTGTATGGGAGCACAGGCCGAAAATGCGGACGGCTGTCCATGGCCGGTCGTGCCCGCAATTTCGGCCCGTGATTACGGGCACGGTCGTGTGCATGAGGCCTAAGATGTATTTATTTAAAGGGATTTCACTGTTTTTCTAGTCACACTGTTATGTCACAATACAACTATGTGTAATGCGAGGGAAGGGTGTTCGTTTTCTAAGACGTCAAATGTTGCAAAAAATGTGGGCAACTGAGACCAATTGTCTAACTGGGGCTAGAACCTATGCGTGTAATCCTAGCCTAATTTAAAAGGATTGTTCCAAACTGGCCAGCAACTGTCCATGTCCCCTTTTAGAGCTTCTATTAGCCAGCTCTGAGATTTATTTCAGAGTGACTCTCGCTTTGGATGACTTTGTCTTGGCCATGAATCACGCATTTGGATGTGTGGGTGTCCCCCTAATGTTATTAGCTGATAACCGAGACGGCTGCATTCTGAAATAGATTTAAAGCACTTGTACGTCTAATGTTGGACAGTATCTAATAGATTTATGATGGAAGCTCTGTTCATACATGCTGTTATTTAATTTAAATGTAAATTTGATAAATTATTTTTCTTTTCTTTAAGATTTGTTTAGACAACACCAGCACAACAGAAAAGGAGCTGGATACTGTGGAAGTGCTAAAGGCAATCCAAAAAGCAAAAGAAGCAAAAAATAAATTCAATAATGCTGATAAAAAGGTATAAAGAAGATTTTTACTCTCCTGAAAACATTCCCATCATTTTAGAAGTTATTTTAGATTTTTGCACTTTGATACATTGGTGGCAATGTATGCCACCTTATATTTTTAATTTCTTGTTACACAAATGAAGTTGTGTATAACTTGTATATATGCAGTTGTAGTTTTCTTCCCAAATAGTGTTATAAACAGTTCTACTTATGTAGAGGTAGGGGGGGAGTGAGAACTACAACATATTTATCATATTGCAGTTCTGAAAATGTATGATTGGAAGGGAGAGAAATAAGAATTTTTAATAGAGCTATCGATGATGTATTTTTATATCCTATAGTTGGGTCTGATGTTAGTGTTTTGGACTGAAAAAAACAGATTATATGCCATGCACCAGATGATTTTTTGCGTGGCCAGTTTCCTCCAAAAAATGATATAACCAGGTCATTAAAGGTAGCTACCTAAAATATGAACTTTTAATCATTACCATTATAAGGTATGTATAGACTAACAGGACATACAATATGTTACAAAAGTCAAGGTTGTCTATAGTCACCACAACCCACAGATAACAGATCCTACCCTCTATATGTGTGTCGTAAAGACGATGCAAAACTGAGGGATGTGTGTCTATTCAATGATCACCAGTTCAATCCGCCTCAATGTTTGCAAAAAAAATATGAATTAAAACGACATCAATAGTAATAAATGGGTGGAACTTACCACACTTATGCATCAATTAAACATATATCTTCCACCATGATTGATGACAGAAGGTTCAGAGGCTTTTTTCACAGCAGGTCTGTAATTGGGGAAACAGTAAAAACTCCCTATCTCCTCCTACTTTTTGGAGAACAACAGTACAGATAGTCAGTCAGTCCTGTTATTGCCCCTAAAAGAGAATTGTCCCTGTCCCTACACTACACAGGCCACGTTCAGACAAATTCAGAAAGCAGCAATGGTCAACATTGTTTTAAAAGCGAAAACAGGTGTGTGTATATGTGTGTATATATAGATAAACAAACAAATGGATCCAGAGAGCAGGGCAAGAGAATAAGTCAGCAATACACATGCTGCGTGTAAGTCTGTGGAGGGGTGAGCAGAGGGAGGAAGCAGGAGCAGAGTGAGAAAGACCCAGGCTGCTGGTAAGATTTCTATGTCACCCCAGTGCTGGATTTGGAGCTATACTGGTCTGTACTGCTGTATAATCCCCTCCATGCTGCTATAGCTTATATATATATATATATATGTGCTAGATAGAGATAGTCGAGCCGGATTATCCTCTTCTATGTGTGCAGCGTATGCAAGACATAATAGCAGTTAGGCTCAGAGAAAACTGAGAATTAGAGAGAGAGCCTACAAAGGGGAAAACTTGAAAAAAATAAATACTGAATACAAGTCATATAATGGCTAGAAATAGTGTTATTGCATTTTACTCTTTTTAATTGTTTCATTTCATTAAAAGCAATAGTGTAATTGTATCTAAAAGTGAACGTGTCTATTAAAAGACATTATAGAGACTTGACTTCGGCTATGTTCCCAATGTGCCGGAACAGTAGATACCATCGCACCCGACCAGCCTGATTGCCCGTCAGTGGGGTTTGTCGTTTTTGACGAGAAGAATAGAACTGCATACAGAACTATTCCTCCCGTGAAACTGAGTCTCTGACGCAAATGTTAACTTAACCTTGAATGGTTAAGTGTGAATGCTGTTACTGTGGATTATTCCTTTATTGTGTCTTCTGATCGCTCATGTAATTTCTCTGTTATGACATACTGTGAACATTGACAGTGTTAGACAAATAAAAAACATGAAATAATACACATGCGTTTGCTAAATTCCGTTCTTTTGTGGAAAGTACAACACATTTTATGGATCAATTATTAATATTGAGAGCATGATTTAATCTGATTGGATTCAGGTAAAAATATTTTAGTTTTCATTAGGTCATAGGATAAATATGTATAATTCAATGAGCCTGGTTTTGTTTTTTTCTTTAGTATATGGAAATGTAAAGTAACTGTTGCATAACCAGAGATCGAGGGATCTTTTAGAAACCACAATTAATATTTAGTCATCAGCTGGCTTCCTAGAGCATCCTGGGATAATTAATTAATGATCATTGAACAGGCCTGTACTGGCTACACGTCATGTGATTTAATTTAGGCGTCATTCAGATTTATTAGGATATACATAAATACAGTAATGGAGCAGTTTGATCATCCGTGTGCGAATTGAACAAGCTGCTGTACTGGCACCAAAAAGCCTCATGACAATATGTGTGTCACCAGTAGGGTACTTTTGCGCCTATCTGGTATAATTTTCTATTATCTATTTGCCAGTTGCAAAGGGTTTGTCTCACTCTGGAGGAACCCACGTGTTTATACATCACATGGATCTCCCATTGTTTTCAATTGATGCTGTAATACTTCATTTTTCCTGTGGAGGCACTATCGGTGAAGACTTGTTGATGGATTCTCCCACAGATTACAGCTCATCTCTCATGTGCACACAAATGGATTATCTAAAGCATACAACCCCTTTGACGCTTTATTAGTGAAGTACCATGAATCACAGAGATTAAGGCCTTGTTGTCAAATACAACAATGTTATCTGAAATTATGTTTCTATGTATTTCTAGGTTGTTTCTGTATTGAGTATTTTTGTGTTTCAGTTTTTTTTGTTTAAAGAGGCTCTGTCACCACATTATAAGTGCCCTATCTCCTACATAAGGAGATCGGTGCTATAATCTTTTCACCACTTTATTAGCGATTTGAGATATATGCTAATGAGTTGCTTAATGCCCAAATGGGCGTGTTTTTACTTTAGACCAAGTGGGCGTTGTACAGGGGAGTGTATGACGCTGACCAATCGGCGTCATTCACTCCTCTCCATTCATTTACTTTAAAGAGGCTCTGTCACCAGATTTTGCAACCCCTATCTGCTATTGCAGCAGATAGGCGCTGCAATGTAGATTACAGTAACGTTTTTATTTTTAAAAAACAAGCATTTTTGGCCAAGTTATGACCATTTTCGTATTTATGCAAATGAGGCTTGCAAAAGTACAACTGGGCGTGTTGAAAAGTAAAAGTACAACTGGGCGTGTATTATGTGCGTACATCGGGGCGTGTTTACTACTTTTACTAGCTGGGCGTTGTGTATAGAAGTGTCATCCACTTCTCTTCAGAACCCCCAGCTTCTGGCAGTGCAGACACAGCCGTGTTCTCCAGAGATCACGCTGTGACGTCACTCACAGGTCCTGCATCGTGTCGGCACCAGAGGCTACAGATGATTCTGCAGCAGCATCGGCGTTTGCAGGTAAGTCGATGTAGCTACTTACCTGCAAATGCTGATGCTGCTGCAGAATCAACTGTAGCCTCTGGTGCCGACACGATGCAGGACCTGTGAGTGACGTCACAGATCTGCACTGCCAGAAGCTGGGCGTTCTGAAGAGGAGTGGATGATACTTCTCATCAGAACGCCCAGCTAGTAAAAGTAGTAAACACGCCCCGATGTACGCACATAATACACACCCACTTGGACTTTTACTTTTAAACACGCCCAGTTGTACTTTTGCAAGCCTCATTTGCATAACTACAAAAATGGTCATAACTTGGCCAAAAATGCTCGTTTTTTAAAAATAAAAACGTTACTGTAATCTACATTGCAGCGCCTATCTGCTGCAATAGCAGATAGGGGTTGCAAAATCTGGTGACAGAGCCTCTTTAAATTACGGTGAGTGAACCGTGAATAACATAAATGAATAATAACAAATATTTATATTCCACAAAGACATGCCTTTAATACGTACACCTTTTGAAAGTTCAGTGACAGCGGGTCCTGTGTGCACGCGGGAGCCACCTGTTATCGATCACATCGACGTTATGAACTTGGATGTGATCGATAACCGCTCCATCCTGCGTGTCAGATACAGGCAGGACCCGCTGACACTGAACCTGTGAGTTCCGCTGACCTGATGGATACAGGTTTCAGTGGAAGATACAGCTGCTCTGTATACAGAATACAAAGCAGTTCCATCTCAAAAAGTAAATATTATTTTTAATAAAAACGAATTAGAAAGTTGCACCAAGCACACTGGTAGCCTTTAACACCTTACAAGCAAGCACTAAACAGACAAAGTAATTCTTGAAAGATACACCGATCACCTGACAATGGGAGATTATCCTATAGAGGAGCTGTCATAGCAGGGAGCTTGCACTCTGGAGATCCCTGCCTTTACCTGTTCATTATGCAAATGACCAACTTCTTGTCACCTGTGAGTCACTTTTGTCACTACATTTGGGCACTACATTTAATTCTTATCCTCCTCCCCCCAATATGTGTCTGTTTTTTGTATGTTTAATTTATTTTTCTTATTTGATATATTTTCTGTAATTGTCGATTGAGTATGACTGTTATAATACATTTCGCAGAATGATCTCGTCTACTACGTGGCACATCACATGTTATTGCTATGATGTTTTCTTACCAATGTGCGATGTAAAATTGCTAGTTTTTTTTGTTTTTTGTATTTTTATATAAATAAAACTTGACTACAGAAAAGAGGAATATATTCATGTGTTTTATATTGCACGGAGAGTGAATACTGAAAAATTAAATGCATGTTTTGTTTTTTGGTTTGTTTTTAACAAGGATCAATAATTCCAGCGATTTACCTGGAGTTTGTCCTCTGTGTTTTTCGTTTTTTTTGTTTTTTTTTTAGGTACTCCAGTGTTCTTCCACATAAAAAAACACTGGGGCAGATTTACTAAGCTGTCTAAGATTTAGCATAAACTTAGACCAGGCAGTCTAAAGATGAGCCAAATTTATCACAGTGGTGCACGCTATATGATAAATGTGGCACGTCTACTAGACACTTTTTTTTTTCCTCTTCCTTATATAAAACTTGGTTGGGTTTGTCTTCATTTGGCGCACTTTGCCACATTTTAAACCACACCCCATTCCTGCTAAGCCACGCCCAATTTTTCTCTCGACCCTTTTTAAAAGTGTATAGTGTGATGTAAACATCTGTTCTTTAATTAAATTAGTCTAAAATCAAATTGTTGCTAAATTAGCAACATTTGGTTGCCTGAAAGTCTCTGTAAAATTGCAGAATTATCACGACTCGCACTGACACTTCAGCGTTTTGCTATTGGTAAAAAGAGGCAAGCCAACTTGTAACCATTGCAAATAATTCCTTGCTATGAAATTATCCCTAGTATGTTTGAGATAGGAAAAATAGAATACCACTCCGAACATTGAATGATATTCGTGCTGAAAGGGGTTGTCCAGGATAGAAAAACACATGTCCATGGGCTGTAATAGCAGATCAATTCTATGGACATACATTGTCTTCTGTTCTATATGGTATCTACACACCGGACAGTACCTTCCGAAAAGATCCAAAAGATCAAATAATGCCTGTTCTGTCCTTCTTTAATACCTGAAAATAGATTCTACAGATCCTTCTAAAATGAGCTGAATGAATGCATTTATTATTTCACAGATGGGCTGTCCAGTAAATGACAGCTGAATTCTTCCTGTAATTGTTGTCTTGCTTATTGTTGCCTGTTCTTCTGCTTATTTCATTCTCTGTTATATCACTTTATTTGTCAGATGAGTGAGGATTTCCGGCTCACGTCTGCCAGCTCTTCCTTTCCTGCAAACGCTTCCTCTTCACCTCTCTCTCGGCCTGTTCTCTTCAGTCAAGGTAATCATGTATGTATCTTTTGGCTCTAGCTATTGCCCACTCTCCGTTACTAAGTCAGAAACATTAAAAGGTAACTAAATATTTGACTAACTTCTGACATGTCCTAGTGACATGTCAGAAGTTTTGATTGGTGGGGAACCAAGCACTGAGACGCCCACCAATCGCAAAAATGAAGCGGCAGAAGCGCTGGTGTGAGGGCTTAGCTTCTGTTCAGCTTTTTCCAGAAATCAATGTTTCGGAGTACGGGCTCAATAGAAAGTCTATGAGCCCGTACTCTGATACATCGGCTTTCCAGAAAAAGCCGAACAGAAACGACGCGGCTGAGCGCTCACCCGAGCGCTTCTGCCGCTTCGTTTTAGCGATTGTTGGGGGTCTTAGTGCGTGGACCCCCACCAATAAAACTTCTGCCATGTAACTGAACTTTGTTGAACGTTTAGTTACCCTTTAAGGAAATCTCTACTTGTATTGTGTATAGAAAATTACTTAAGCAGTAATACTATAGAACACTACTATTAACAATATTCGCTGTTATATGACCAGGGTGCTGCTTAAAGGGTGACCTCAGTAAAAAATGGTTTGCTCTTCAGTCTCCCTAATAAATAATATCAGGAACCACTGGTTGTTGAAGCAGCAGGAATTCTAGCGTGGCCAGTGTGGGTAACACAATAATTTACTTTGTTCAAGATTGGAATAAGTCTGCTTTTCCCGAAAGAGCGCCACCCCCGTTCATGGGTTGTGTCTGATATTGCAGTTCATCCCCAATCAAGAGGCCGAGCTGCAATACCAGCAGACTCCTTTCCCATACAACCCTTTCGAAAAGGTTTACTCAGCCCTTATTGATATGTTTTGCCAGCTCTACCCCTCCAGCTCACCAGAGGAAATAAATGATAGCTGCCCTACCTTCCAACCGGAATTTAGGATGTCTTAATAAGTGTCACATTTATGGGCGTTCATTTTTGGCAGCTTGTATACTTGCTAAAGCACACCGTAAAAATCTGAATTTAGTAATCTATAATATACAAGCATTATATATTGAAAATCTAGTAACTGGGAGGTAAGCCCATTCGCATTCCTAGATTTAAAAAGGTAATTTCATACCTATGATAATAGTGTCTATTAGAGAACCGTTGTTAATCTATAGTTTATACGCATGACACAAGTGTAACACAAAAGTGGAAATACTTTAAAGTTACAATAAAGGGGACTGACTGTTAAAGTTTCATAGCATTTTTAATTGTTTAGCTGCATTTTAGACATCTTGCATTATACACAGTGCAAAGTAAAGCCTCCTGCCCCAAGAGATCAGGATGGTGAAAGGGAGATGCCTACAGGTCCTTATCTGTTTGTATAGTGTTAAGGGGGTTTTACACAGGACGATTATCGGGCAGACGAGCGTTCATATAATGCTCGTTTCCGATAATTGCCCTGTGTAAACAGGGAAGCGATCAGCAGATGAACGAGAAAACGCTCGATCATCTGCTGGTCGTACCGGTTTAAAGTAAAATGTCATTATCGGCAGCACATCTCCCTGCCGACATGATGATAATGTATGGGGATGAGCGATCAGAGTAACGACCGCTCGTCCCCATCCATAGCTCCGTGTGACAAGAGCAAGCGAGCGCCGATCAACGATGTCTCGTTGAACGGCGCTCGCTGCACCGGCTGCTTATCGGCCGTTGTAAAAGGGCCTTTACTTTCCTGTACGATAGAACTAACCTGTGATTAAATCCTCCACCCTCTAATGATAATGATATAACTCTGCTTACCCAGTCTATACAGCAAAGCTGATGAGTGAGCTGCAAGAAAATAGGAAACGTCAGACTATTGTACGTCCTGCAGGGATTAGTGTGAAAACTAGTATAGGTTTAGACTAAAACATGATTTCAATAATGTCATTTTCTAATGATACATTGCAGACTGGCGTGTTATGAATACGGTTTTAGCCCTAGATGTTTTTACGAGAACTAGCTTTTGGTTTAAAGTATTTCCTGTCCCAGAATTTAACATCTTTATGGCTTCCTCCTTTTCATGTTGACTCGTACTCCATCAAGGTCCAGATTAATTCCACTGCTTGCAGTAGTAGTTACTCCCTGTGTTTACATGACCTTTCTTCAACTGATTATTCCCGTATTTTTTTGCTGGTAGATAGAATGACAATGTAATTATCATCAACATTAATCTACATTTTGGTTAGGGAGGTTTTAATAATTCATTCTAGAAACTGTCACGATTACAAGCACACATTTTTCCTTTATAACTCTGCACACGTTGAATTCAATGCTTTATTATACAGATAGTGGTGTCAAAGTAATGTAAATAAATGAACCTGTGTAAAATGCTTTGCTCTTTTTATCATGATCATTTTAACTGGACTGTTGAGAACTCTTAGGGTATGTTCACACTACAGCGTCCGTAACGGCCGAAATTACGGGGCTGTTTTCAGGAGAAAACAGTCTCGTCATTTCAGCCGTACCGGCATGTGCAGGCGCTTGAACGCCGCGTCCATTACGGACGTAATTGGCGCTGCTTTTCATTGGAGTCAATGAGTAACGGCTCCAATTACGCCCCAAGAAGTTACAGGTCACTTCTTTGACGCGGGCGTCTATTTACGCGCCGTCTTTTGACAGCGGCGTGTAAATATACACCTCGTGTGAACAGACAAACGTCAGCCCATTGCTTTCAATGGGCAGATGTTTGTCAACGCATTCAAGACGTAATTTCGGACGTAATTCGGGGGTTAATACGCCCGATTTACGTCCGTAATTAGTGTGTGTGTGAACATACCCTTAATCATTTCTAAAAACGCAAGGAGGTTCTATATAAAGACTTGTAAAGCATGGTGTAAAGAACAGAGTACTACAGCACTTACACTAATGCCGAGATAACTATACATTTATAATTTCAGCCTTAGCTAGCGTAAATTAGGCTTCTTTTATATCAGAATTTTTAGCTTTTTTTAATAACTTCGTTGAGTTTTTAACATTTTAAATACAGTACAAGCAAAAAACTGAATTCAGTCAGCAAACTGGGAGGAATAACCTGCTTTAGAATAGTCTCACCCTTGCGTAATAGTAGGACAAAAAAGGGCCAAGAGGAAAGGAATATAGATAGAGAACAGCCTTACAGGGCTTGTGCCATATTACTTATCATATTTATTGTACAGATCATAAAAAGTTAACTATGTTTGCCCTCTACATTCTGTTAAAAAAAATAAAACGATTCAGTGAAAAGTTATGACGTTTACTTAAAGAGCAAGACGCCACCTAGTCTTCAAACTGTGTAGCAATGTGTACATCCACCTAATGAGTGGAGTGCTGGTGGACACACATGCTCAGTCACTCTCCCCACTGCCAGGTTTCTGCATAGTAATCCTCTGCTCACTGCAGAGCAGCCAATAGAAATGGTTTTCATCCCTGCTGGTCAGGGCAGGAGCAGAGCCTCTGCAGTATCATGGCAGTGTAGTGGAGGAGACTCCTTCTCAGCTTGTTAGCTCTGTAAAGCTCTACAACCTGACAAAAGATATGAGCCCTGCACATGCCCATTCGGTCTTTATTATTTTGTTTCATTATATTTTCACTGCTTTTCGAGTTCATACTGTTTATGCTGCACAGTATATCTCATCACTATGTAGGATCCCATGTTAAGGGGGTTTTAAACTTGACGATTATCGGGCAGACGAGCGCTCATATAATGTTTGTTGCCGATAATTGCCCTGTGTAAAAAGGGTAGAGATCAGCAGGTGAACGAGCAAACGCTCGATCATATGCTGGTGGTATAGTTTTAAAAAAGTTACATATTATCGTTGTCGGCAGCACATCTCCCTGTGTAAACAGACGCGCTGCCGACGTGATAATAATGTATGGGGACGAGCGATCGTAGTAACTGCACCGGCTGTTTATAGGTCGGTGTAAAAGGCCCTTTATCTTCCAGAGGGAGAGGGATATGGATTCTATTCAGATTCCCTCCCACAGCAGCACAGATTAGCAGCAGCACAAAGGGAAACAAATAACATCTGCAAATTACTTTTAAAACCGCATTTGTAGACTTTTGGTATAAAAATTAATAACTTGATAACCACGGTCCCTAAACAATCTACAAAGGACGCCCAATAGTCAGGAGAAACAAGTATCCAACAGGTTGCAGAGATTAATAGCACCAGATGTGTATGGCGACCCCTTATCTCCTCTTTTTGGCTGAGCCAAATAAGTGTTTGTGGTAAATCTGGGCTGAAGGCTGTTCATCATATGATCATTTGTTCTTCAGCTATACATTTTTGAGGTACAGTAATCCTAGAAATTAATGCTAAAAGTAAATTATCAGTAAACAAACAGTAGGTGCCAGAGGGTCAGTATAGAGATATGGGTATGTTCACTTGTTAGGGATTCTATCCGCATTTGGTGCATATTCCATGCCTAAATCTGGATCATATCCACTGCAATTCTGCTGGCAATGTATTTGAATCGTATTTTCATCTCCATCTGTTTGTTATTCATGCAGATTCTGAACTAACTAGTGTCAGATTAGCTCCATTGAATGCAGCCAATACACATGCAAATTTGTGGCAGAAATCAGAGTTTCAACTGCAGATTTCCGCTGTGGATTTCCCTGAATAACCACTTTGGGTTTGGGTATTGCAAATCCTGACAGTGTGAACATAATCTAATCTAAGGGAGCCAGAGCGATTTTAAGTAATAATCTAGCCTGCATTTCTAAGCCAGTTTTATTTATTGTGTGATTTCTCTTTTTTTTTTTTTGGGGGGGGGGGATTATTTACCAAATTAGGTATATAAATGTAATCATAACAATCTAGACCTACAAAATATTCCAGTGCTGTGAAAGGTATTTGTCCTGTTACAGATGTCCCCTATTATTTGTCACACTTTCTGACCTACACAAAATGTCCATCTAACAGAATTTTTTAATTATTAACGCATGTTTTTTACGGTACACACCCATATCCCCCATGTCATATGTTGTAGATGAATAAGTCATACAACTTTGTCCTCTTCAAGTGTATTAACAACATAAGCAGGAGTCCTGAAGTGAATCTCAGAAAGTTGAATTTTTTTCAAGAAGAAAGTTATGGCTTTGCCAGGACTGAAAATGAATGACATATCCTTAGGATCGGTGGGGGTTCAACCCCAGGAAGCCCGCTGATCAGGACCAGCGAGCACTGTGCGCCTTTAATTTTTATCCAGCCAGACACATCAGCTCAACTCTCTTAATCCATGTTCTTTTGATCAGCCGTGTTCTCAGACAGGGCTGGTCACAGGGTGAGTTCACACGTTGCTGCAGGAAAACGATTAGCTAGGAGTAGGAACCACTACTTGGATCGAAACATGTACGCGGTGCTTTCCTTTAGATGTGCACACCGTGTTTTTGAAGATGTTGAAATACATGCTATGTTTTTAATTCCATCGTATGCTGGAGAACTAAAAGTACAATCATGTCTGTCCCCTATACTTAGCTGATGACTAGTTCAGTGTCTTTTCTCTGCACCAAGGCATTCTGTACAGTGTACCTGAAAACAACTTAAGCGGTGAGCTGATTGCCACACGCGTTGTGTGTTTGTTTCCATACAGTGGTTAGTACCTACCAAAAGTGCTCAAAGAATAGACAACCGCTGAATCGGCCCATGGGCACCCAAGGCTCAATGATGCTCGTGGGGAGAGAGGGCCAGCAGTCTGGTCCGATTACGCTGAATAGCTACTGTAGCATAATTTGCTGAAAAAGTTCCTGCTGGCTAGGATTGAAAGGTATCAAAACACACAGAGCATCGTAGCTTTCTGTGTTTGTGGCTGCGTAGTCGCAGACAGGTCAATGTGTCCATGCTGATCCATGTCCACTGCTGAAAGCGCCTACAATGAGTATGTGACCATGGAGCAGTGGAAGAAAGTGGCCTGGTCTGATGAATTAGTTTTTTTTGTTTTTTTTAGATTGTGAAGTCGGCCGGGTGCGTTGTGCGTGACTTACCTGGGAAAGAGATGGTACCAGGATGCTCAACGGGAAGAAAACAAGCACTTTGATATTCAAAATTTTGGGTCTTGCCATTCATGGCAACAATATTTACTAATGGCAATGGTCTCTTGCAGCAGGATAATGCGCCTTGCCACATGGCAAAAATTATTAAAAATGGTTTGAGGAAGAAGACAAAGATTTCAAAGTACTATCTTGTCCTCCAAACTCCCCAAATCCAATCAAACATCTGTTTTGATGTGCTGGTAAAAAAAAGTCCAAACCAAGGAGACCTCACTTCAACTTACAGGGTTAGAAGGATTTGCTGCTAACATCTAGGTACCAGATACCACAGAACAGCTTCAGAGGTCTTGTGCAGTCCATGCCTCAACATATCCAAGCTGTTTGATGGCACAAGGAACCTACACAATATTAGGCAGGTGTTTTTTCATGTTATGGCTGATCGGCGTTTATAGTTAGAAAGTGTAGTGGGCATATTTAACGTGTAGTTCCAGCTGTGCCAGGTCTCCTGACAGAACTGTAAAAACAACGTCCGGAGACGCAACCTGGAGAAGCTTTGCAGGGGAGGTTTCCAATGTTGTAAGTTTGCCTAGACAATGGACTGCCCACTCCCAAGTTGTGCCTCCTGCCATCAATTTAAACTTTCCGGTGGTAGACTGGGAAACTGCATGACTGGACATTTTAACATTTTAGTCCTGGCTGAGTACGTTTTTATTTCGACATTGTGCTTATACATGGTAACAGATTCTGGATGACAACCACTACTGGCCATCGTTGTAGTGCCTATAGGGCACAGGCTTATTCCACCTTTCAACAGGCCCTGAATTGCATCTAAGTCTGCATTTTTTATTCATAAAAAATTACACCTCAATACTTTCTCTGTTGTCCCTACCTGCCTATGATAAGGTCCTTTTGAACAGCCCGATGCTGGCCGTGAAAACGAGCACCGATTGATAACTCAGCATGTTGATCAGTACTCGTTAACTCCATTCACAAGGAGCAATCATCGGTAATGTATAGGACCGAACGATTGTTACTATGATCATTCATCCCCATGCATTTGCATCATGTTGGCTGCACATCTCCCTGTTTATATATGAAGATGTTCTGCCGAATAGGGGCTATTTTTTTTGTTCACATAAAAGATTTGATCAGCCGATAAACGAGCTTTTGTTCAATCACTGATTGATCGCTGCTCTGTTTACGCAGGGAAATGATCAAGGACAAGCGTACGTACAAGCACTCACTCAACCGATCATTGGCCCATGTGAAAGGGCATTAAAGAGGACCTGTCGCCAGTTCAGTAAAGCCCAATTTCCTGCCTCGTAATAGGCGCTATCACGCTGATGATGTCCGTGTAATTTGTATCCCAATCTTTTTTACTTTCCGAGTTATGAGCCATTTTCATTATGCAAATGAGGCTATACTAGCCAAAGGGGTGGTAACGCTAAGGTTTCACTGGGGGGCAGTGTCTGTATTGGCTATAGGATGCTGTCATTTCAGCGTCCTACAGCTTCTTCCTTTCCCTGCACTGCGTGATCTCGAGATAGAAGATGTCGAGAAGGACATCATAGGGTGAGGGTCATCTGATCAAGCCCCCTCTCGAGGAAGAACGGAGAGCCGCTGACTGGAGATGTCCATGTTATACGAATCTGTCATCTGAATGGCTGCCTTGTAATACTACATTTACCCTGCAGTGAGCCATTTGTTCCCCCTGGCAAAATCAGTTTTTTGCCAGGGGTCTCAGGAACAGCCCCTCTCAGACTAAAAGACCTTATGACAACTTTTAAAATAATTCCGATTGCAAAGTGTCTAAATAACAGGTCAATTTGAG
The DNA here is from genome assembly GCF_050947455.1 of Rhinoderma darwinii. Classification (NCBI taxonomy): domain Eukaryota; kingdom Metazoa; phylum Chordata; class Amphibia; order Anura; family Rhinodermatidae; genus Rhinoderma; species Rhinoderma darwinii. The sequence goes on from NC_134693.1 coordinate 107,807,475, forward strand.
TTCAGAGATGTGTCATTCCTAGAATTTCTGTTTACTTGTCATGAGATAAACTACTGTGAATTATTTTAGGATCAAGGGGAATACGGGACGCAGCTCGTTCCTGAACTAATGACACTGGCACGTATGTTGTACACTCAGCAGTATTTCTGCTCTTCCCATGCAATGTTTTTATAGGAAATGTCCCATCAAAGGACACTAATTTCCACGCAGAGAAGTATGAACTCTGCTTACCTCATTCTTAGTTCCCAGTGTGCTACTATTTTAGAAAAAAACTATGGCACTCCTGAAAAAGAAAAAAAAAACAGTTATCACTGGCATTAACTGAACAAGGGACCTCTCCCTATGGTCTGCAAGACAAAAGTCCTTACAAAGGAACAATCCGATTGCTATACTCGCCTGTCTCCGTCAGTCCTATAGACTTTGAATGGAGCGGCACCACACATGCTCGTCCACTGCTCCATTCAAATTTCTTCCCACTGCAGTCGGGACCCCCATTCTAGTGATTGGAGTGGGTCCCAACAGTGATTAATATCCTGTGGATAGGTGATAGATGTTGATCTTGGGATATAACCCCTTTCAGATAGATATTAATTGTTAGATCGGTAGAAGTCTGTTGTGGGTCCAAGTTGTCAATCATTAGAATCCTTGTCTTCCCTCCCTCTAATATGGTTGATCGCTAATAAAAGCAGCGCGGTGGCTTAATAGTTGACTTGCAGCGGTGGGGTTCTGAATACAAATCCGACTAGGAACAACATCTGCATGGAGTTTACATGTTATCCCATTGTTTGTGTGGGTTTCTTCTGAATTCTCTGGCTTCTGTACTAAACTTCGAAATATGTTGGCACTATATAAGCAACCAAAATAAATAAATGAAGGGAGATGTATCGAGCAGTGGCCGAGCAAGCACACGGCCTGCGGGTGCTAAAGAAACCGCTTCTCGCTCGTGTTTATGGGCCAGTCGGGACAATGTGTATGTTAAAAATGTTTAAACCCTTTATCTCTAAAAAAAAAAAAAAAAAAAAAAAGGTACTATTTATATTATATTACAGTTTGGTGCTCGATAAAAGTAATAGAAACAATCAAATGTACGTTCATATTTTTATGGAGTTCCAGGCTGTGATTCTACAAATGACTGACCGTTTTGTGTTTCTTAGACCAGTCCTCAATCGGCAAATTCTCCAGTAGCTTGACACACATTGACCGCCCAAGTTCACAGCAACAATGCGGAGTTCAACATTCCATGCATGATGGGGGACACAACACAGAGGTGATATTCTGGACAGTCAATCATACTACAATAATTCCAACACACTCATCACAACACTTTATTTCTGTCTTATATGTGCATGCCATTCACTCTCTAATCTTAGCTATACACTTTTATTTCAAAGCTTGTGTAAATCTTGGTCATGAGGGTGGTTGCAATGACTCTCGAGCTTCCAAATTATTGCTTATCTTTTGTCTTGCCTTGCTTTCTAGTTGAATTTTGTCCTAATGCATGATGTATAGACAATGTATTAAATAAGTATTTTTAATGTATTCTATTGGCTAGGCATAATTTCAAAATAGTCTTCTTTCCTGACATCTGTTTGAGTAAATATTTGCTTTCCCCATAAAATAATATTCTGGATAATATTTTTTTAGAACTGCATTGTGCCATTCCTCTGTTATTTCTCCTGGAAATGTTTGAATAAATTGACAACTGGGCGTTGCAATTCCCCTTGTCAAAGGGGTGTGTCTCTACACACTGACAATGCCGGACTGTATAGGGACACATCTATTGACAAGGGGAATGGTAACGCATTGTGTTACAGAATTTTTGTTTATTGACATATTGCTTGTCCTCACTGTGACTAAAGAGTCCAGTGGGCGGTCTTAACCATTGATTGACTGTCTTCCCTGTATGAGTGTGAATACTGTCTTCTTGACCTCTTACAATCTGGTTTCCACACCCCACACTCTACAGAAACTGCCCTTACTAAAGTCTCAAATTATCTCTTGATGGCTTAATCTAAAGACAACTACTCTCAATTGATTCTTCTGGATCACTGCTGCGTTTGACACTATAGACCACCAACTCCTACTCCGTATGTCTTACTCTATTGGTGTTAAGGACACTGCTCTCTCTTGGTTTTCTTCTCATCTCTCTGACCGCTCGTTCAGTGTATCATTTACATTTCCTCTTCTTCCCCTTGCTGTTAGAGGTTCCTCAGGGTTCAGTCCTAGGTCCGCAATCTCTTCCCTCATCTCTGTCTACCACCCTACCTTGTCCCAGCTATCCCTGCTCTATTACATGCTGTCTGCAGATTGGACTACATGTTTGATGTGACAGGTTGCCTTTAAGGGCCAACTCACACCGTACTAGTCTCTCCCCATTAACCTCCTATTAGTCTTTAGAATAACTGCCTTAATAAACTGGCTTGGTTTTATTAGGCTGGACTTTTAATTTTCAGTAATTATGTCTAAACTGGTTTTTCCTATTGTTTGGCTTATAAGTAACAACCTGCAAAATGAAAGACTATGTAAACCTTTATATAACCTTTTTTATTGAAGAAAAAAAAAAAAAGGTCCATCAGTGTGATTGGTTCAACTTTATAGATTTTATTAAAAAATCTTTTTACTTTTTGAGGTACAGATCCTCTGTATTCTCTATACAGAGCAGCTGTATCTTTCGATGTGACCTGAATCCATCAGTTCCGCGGACCTGACTGGTTCAGTATCAGCAGGTCTTGCGAGTCTCTGACACACAGGATCCACCTGTAATCTATCACATCTAAGTTTGTGAACTTAGATCTGATAGATTACAGGTGGGTAAGAGACTCGCAAGACCCACTTTCACTGAACCCGTCGTCCCGCGGATCTAATGGGAGCAGGATTTAGCGAACGATACAGCTTCTCTGTATTAGAGAATGCATAGCAGCTGTACCTCAAAAAGTAAAAATATTTTTTTTAAAAAAAAACTATTTATAATGTTGCACTAATCAACCTGACTGACCTTTTTTATAAAAAAAAAATACTAATTGTGCCATATAAAGGTTTACATCGCCTTTAAATATGTCTTTTGTTTGTTTGCTGCAGCAAACTGGTTGTCACGACTGAGTAACGTGCATAATGCAATTGTAATAATCTCTTTCATAGACGTTCATCAAAACTTCTCTCATTCTTAATATGATTTTAGTAGAAATAAACCGGTATTCTCCTGCGTGAGGTTGGGCTCTGTGTTTTGTAAAAATTTTTTTATAGATATATATATATATATATAATATATATGTGTGTGTGTGTTATGCGGATGAGGCATCATCACCCTCATGATTGCTTTTTGTTAGTGTTCTATTTGGATTGACACAATGATCGTTCTCATCAGAGTGAAAGTGTGTAAAATGCCTTTTTTTCAGCAAACTACATCTGATGAACCTTTGCCAGACCAGAACAAAAATCTTCATTTGGTTAGGTGAGTTTTTTCACTTACATTCATTGAACGTCTTTCAGTAATCTTTATTCGCAAAAAATTAAAACTATTACATGAATGAGAAAAAAAAAAAACATTACACCAACACTTATTTAAAATCATGTTTATTTAGTATTTTCTCAATCATATTTGTTACCTTGAGACTAGACTTAATCTGCCTTCATCCCACCATGTAATGTGTCCTTCTCTATCTCTCCACTTATGTGCTTTCATTTCATCTGTGCTAGTAATTCCCTCAACCTACGTTTTTCTGGAAAAAATAAAATAAAGTGGTTGTGTGTGTATATATAATGTGTCATGATATGTGGGTATGTTGACCCACCGGGCCATACCACCGTAGCGGGATAGCAGCTGGCCAAACAGTGTACCAAGTCAAATGAATATATAGTCCAAGCACAAGGGTACCTGTAGTAGTTCAGACAGTAGCAATGGCTAGGCTCAGATGTGACCTTGGCAGCAGACACCAGGCGTGGTGTAACACAGCAGGCATGACCGGTGGCACAACACGACTCCAACTTTCTAAGGCACAGGAACAACGGTAGCACAGGATACGGGTAGCAGGTACAGGAACACTGAGAACAGGATAACACTAAGGGACCATTTGCAAGACTAACACGGGTAAACACAACAACACTCAGGCAATGAGTAAAGGGACAGGGCCCTTCTTTTATTAGTCCAGGGTGATCATGGGCTAATTGATAATTATTTTCATGTGCGCGCGTGCACCCTACGGGACAGAATAGAACTGAGCGGAAGTGAGCGCTGGCGTCTCCTAGGGAGAAGATGCAGGCCAGTTCTCACAGATGCATGGCTGCGGCCATCGGGGGGCGAGTAATCCCGACGGGCCGTGGACGCTACAATATGTGTGTGTGTGTGTGTGTGTGTGTGTGTGTATGTATATATATATATATATATATCTTTTTTTTTTTTGTCCCATGTGATTACTTCTCTGTACACATTTGTATTTTCATTCTTTACTTATTTTTTTGTCTTTTATTTCCCCACATTTTTAACCTACTGCTCTGCTATGTACTTAACTGCATTTTAGTCCTTCCCTTGAGTTAAGGGGTCATTTGCTTAAGCAATCCCCTTTAAATTACCCTACAAGCAATTGTTAATAGAGGGGGACCTCTCATCCTGGACCCCATAATTAGACAGAGGGAAGAGCATCTATAAGGAGCATCTTGCTCCGGGGAAGCCAGTCTGTCCATTCATTACATAGACAGTCCATTGTTTAAATGGAAATTATGTAATTCTTTAATTCCCCTGTGGTGGTGCTGCAGGATAATTGAGCACTTACTGCCAGGTTCACCTGCAGATTACAGCTCATCACTGGGGTCACAGCAGCAGTATGTTCCAGGATCAACATATCCTCAAGAATCCCCTCTAGCAAAAGGGATTGTTCAAGGCTGACCACTCTATTTGAAGGGGTTGTCCCACGAAAATCGGTTATCAATTTATTCATAGGACAGGTGATAAATATAAAATCACTGCGGATCCGACCGCTGGGTCCCCCAGCGATCACCAGAACAAGCGTCCTATCGCCCCCATTTGAATGGAGCAGTGCGCACTACAGCACCATTCATTCTTTGAGACCGACGTATATAGCCGAGTGCTGTACTAGCCAAGCAGTCAGACCAGTAGCAATCATACATTTATCGCCTATTCTGTGGATAGATGATAAAAGATTTTCGTGGGACAAACACTTCAACAATGGAAATGACTGTGTTCTCTGTAATTGTCTAAAAGTATTGGTTTGCTCTGCTAAAACTGATTTTTCTTTTTGTTCTTTCAATGGAAAGTGGGCTTAACGTGGAAGAGGAAACCACAGTAGTACCAGATCTTCACAGCTCCGTGTTTCCTATTCCTTGTGTTTCATATTCGATCACTGATCAAGATTTCATCCCTTATTTCTCTACATCGATTGCCCATGCATTAAAACAGAAGCAACATCTAGCGGGAATAGTGGAAACAATTGATAATCCAAGAGCTGATTCCAGAACTTGTGAGCCTGGGGATGGCTATTTTGAAATGGGACTCCATGAGAGAGACCACAATTTTTCAAATGGACCTCTTTTACAAGATACTGATGTCACTATTATACGGGTACTCTGGAACTTCACAATTCATCTTAAGCGAGACTGTTGCATCAAACAATTTTCTTCATGCCTCGTGTTAACCGATACTTTACTTGCTTTGTTTGAGGTGCACAATGACCAACTTCAGCAACAACACATTTTCCGTCCTTCCTCCTTGAAACTGGTTGGTTGTTATTATTATGAAGATTTAACTGAAATCCATTTCCTCATACCAGAAAGTTGCCTCGGATTAAGTGTGAAAAATGGAGAAGAGTTTGTCATTATTCTTACAGATGCTCGGAATTTGGAAGAGTTTTTCTCTTGCTTACAGTTACGTTGCTCACAAAATTGTATGACTTTGCCCCATATTTCCTCTGCAGGGCATGGAAATGGCATCCAGGCGTTCTTCCAACATCTTACTGAAGAACATCAGATTACTTTATCGGACTGTGACGTGAAGGGATATTTCCCAGTTTGTCTATTTTATTGTGAGGACAATTCGAGGCAAAGTTCCCAAGAAGGTCTTCTATTTGAGAACACTCCATTGGGCACCGATTTTTGTGTTCAATCTCTCAGTTGTACTAAACATGCCATTTCTGAACAAACCGGGGATACGTCCTGTCCAGTTTGGCTATTTCTTACACCCCAAGATATGGTCCTAATCAGAACTGATTTCCGTATGATTTATCAGTATGAAGGAATGGCTGACTATTCGCACACTTCTTTCAGACTAAACAGGATTCCTATTGCCTCTGTGGTTGTGCATCCCACACATTGTTTTCCCGGCAATAAGCAGTCACTTCAGGAGAGTCATGTTCTCCAGTTCATTTTTGACTCTCTTACTGTTACTGCTTTATTTGTGTTGCCTAATGATAAATGTAACTTTTTATCACTTTATAAGCTACTGAGGAGTTCAATTCAAGATGTTAAAAGTATAGTTGTTTTAAAGTCTTTAAGCAACGTGAAGACCGCAGAACGTGTACTGGAAGACCAAACACAACTGCAAAGTGTAAGGTAAGACCTTTGTGTTACTTGCGTATGTGTAGTTCTGCTTTATCCACATTGCGGTGAGACCTCATTTATGGACCTTGATTGGAAAGAAAACGCTATACTATTAAATGTATCTTTTGAGTGGTTGACTGAACTCTCTTTTAATATTTTGCCTACCAGACCAATCTAGCAGAACATTTTTTGGATTATATTTTTTTTTTACTGGCTCCCAGGACTGGGAGACATAGATGAGTTCCCCAATGAGCTCCCCTTATTGAAGAGGTTGTCTCATGAAGACAACCCCCTTCCATATGGCCTAGTAGGTCATATGAATGTCTTGAAGCGGGACCACCGCTCGGGACCTCTCTATTTTAAGTGGTCAGCATGTTATATTACTATTCCCCTGCAGCGTATGGCTAGTCATAGCTTCACCCAACTGATACTGAGGACAAATGCTTCGTCTAAAGTTTATATCTAGATTTGTTACTTTGGTATTCCATTGTCCTGCAAGCCTGTCAGCAGTCTTCTGACAATAGTCTTATTTGTCTATTGACCAATTGCATGCTGCTGTGAAGGGCAACCTATAGCCTGCTGATGGATCTATATAGTACTGACCGTAAACTTAAAGGGGAAACAGTCCAAATAATTTTTTGCTAAGTCATAGATATATGTATAGATCACAGTGCTAAGTTACCTGTAAGCTTTCACGGTCATTTAATTAAATTTGATTGGTTACGATGTTGTCATTTTTTCAGTAACCGATATCTCTAAGCATTGCAGACGGGTTTGAGCGCTCTATAGAGGCCTGTGTCCCGAGATTTAAGTTTTGGACATTTTCGCACCATCTATGCAAATGATGGAACCATTGCGACACTGATGGGAGCCTCCTAATCTTTTTTTTTGCTGCTGGTTTTGTGTGATTCCAGAATTTCTGGGCGGTTGGATAATAAATGAAAGGAAAATTACTGTATTGAAGGGGTTGTACAGGATTAGAAAAACATGGCTGCCTTCTTCCAGAAACAGCGCTACACCTGACCCTGGATTGTGTCTGGTATTGAGCTTCAATACCACAGAAAACCTGTGGACAGTTGTGGCGCTGTTTTTGGAAGAAGGCAGCCATGTTTTTCTGTACAACACCTTTAGGTAAATGACTTCCATTATACTAGATACATCACAAAGTCATCTGTAACTTGTGTGTTTTCTTTTTCTGTTTGTTTCTAGCCGTCCTAAACCTCCGATGGCACTGCCAACGTTTTACCCTTCTGACAGTTTATTTCAGAAGTTATCGGAAGAAAATCAGATTCCATTCCATTTGGCAGCATCTATACCTTTTCGTTTTATTTCTGCACTTATCGGGAGAAGAATTGTGGAATTCTTCCATAGCAGCATCTCTGAGGTAACAATATACCAGCAGGAGATCAAAGAACATAAGGTTGCAGTGTAATATAGCGGTCTCCTTGTTAGGTGGAGCTTCGTCATATGACTCCAATACATTGTAACAGCCCACGGTCTACTTTGCTTGTGCGTCTTTGTGTCTAAAACCAATAGATTATATTTGAAATACCCCAAAAAAGGGGTAACCCTAGCATCGAGTGATGTGTAAGTTTAGTTGTCAATGGGTATCCTGAAGCTCTTGTGTCCTGTTGTTGATGAACTTCGTTCTAATATCAGAGCCTGGGTACTCTGGACATTTCCATTTGTCAGAATTGATCATTCGGTGACCATAGACACAATAGAACAGATAGAATTGTTAGCACATGTACGGCCACCTTAGGGCATGTTCACATCTGCGTTGGAGGCTCCTTTAGGCGCCTCCAACACAGATCCGTCTGAAAATTCCCAGAAACAATAGTGCAGCATGCTGCATTATTGTTTCCGGTAGAATCACAGAAACACAACGGAACCCATTAAAGTCACAGGGTTTAGTTGGGCATTGAAAGCGTCCATCATACAATGGAAGTGACGTCTCCGTTATTTTCGTTGTTCTGCTCTTCTGACAGACCAGAACAATGGAAAGAACAACGCAGGTATGAATCTGCCCTGAACTAGTGTGTAAACATTGTACTGTAGGGGTGTCTAATGTCTAATAATACTCATTGTTTTATAGGTTGACAATGAGGAATTGCGCTATCTCATGTGGACCTCAGTGACTCTGTATCGATTACCAGATTCTGAAATGACATCATGCGTTTTATTGTCAACAAAAGCGATTTATTTTGTGCTGGATGACGCATGTTTAGATCTAAATCCACAGGGTAAGTGATGTACATATGTGCCAATAAATGGCGGATCTTGACGTCGGCATAGGGGTTAAAAGTTTTCTGCTTTCGTTTTCCAACTTGCTTTTGAATACATAAAGCTGTAATTGTATCTTCAGTGTTTGGATCCATTAGATTTTTGTGAAATGTGTATAAAAGTATCCGTGATATTATATTTTTAATGCTGTTATTGCCTTTCTTTATAGATCGCTGCAGCCAACCCCAAATAGGGTCTGAATTCAGCATATTTCACCCTTGCTACTGCATTGTAATTCCATTTAGTGACCTGCAGTCTGTAAACATTGGACTCTTTGATCAGTTCTTTAGAATAACTGGTAAGATCATCTCTTTGTGAATAGGTTTTCACATGATATATGTGGTAATTAAAAATTGCCAAAAAAGCCATTATATTTACCATAATGTAAAGTCGTCAAGGGGGTCTGTGACCATAGAAAAGCTTCAGACCGCTGGATGAGTAAATCTATTCCCGTCACTATACCACTCTCATGAGTGGTATAGTGCCAAGGGACTGGCGCAGGGCAAATGTAAATGTGGTGCCTATTTTCAAAAAGGGCTCTAGGTCTTCGCCGGGTAATTATAGACCAGTAAGCTTAACATCCATCGTGTGGAAAATGTTTGAGGGGCTATTGAGGGACTATATACAGAATTATGTGACAATAAATAGCATTATAAGTGGCAGCCAGCACGGTTTTACGAAGGACAGAAGTTGTCAAACCAACCTGATTTGTTTTTATGAAGAGGTAAGCAGAAGCCTAGACAGAGGGGCCGCTGTGGATATAGTGTTTTTGGACTTTGCAAAGGCATTTGACACTGTCCCTCATAGACATCTAATGGGTAAATTAAGGACTATAGGTTTAGAAAGTATAGTTTGTAATTGGATTGAGAATTGGCTCAAGGACCGTATCCAGAGAGTTGTGGTCAATGATTCCTACTCTGAATGGTCCCCAGTTATAAGTGGTGTACCCCAGGGTTCAGTGCTGGGACCTCTATTATTCAACTTATTTATTAATGATATAGAGGATGGGATTAATAGCACTATTTCTATTTTTGCAGATGACACCAAGCTATGTAATATAGTTCAGACTATGGAAGATGTTTGTGAATTGCAGGCAGATTTAAACAAACTAAGTGTTTGGGTGTCCACTTGGCAAATGAAGTTTAATGTAGATAAATGTAAAGTTATGCATCTGGGTACCAACAACCTGCATGCATCATATGTCCTAGGGGGCGCTACACTGGGGGAGTCACTTGTTGAGAAGGATCTGGGTGTACTTGTAAATCATAAACTAAATTTCAGCATGCAGTGTCAATCAGCTGCTTCAAAGGCCAGCAAAATATTGTCGTGTATGAAAAGAGGCATGGACTCGCGGGACAGGGATGTAATATTACCACTTTACAAAGCATTAGTGAGGCCTCATCTAGAATATGCAGTCCAGTTCTGGGCTCCAGATCATAGAAAGGATGACCTGGAGTTGGAAAAAATACAAAGAAGAGCAACGAAGCTAATAAGGGGCATGGAGAATCTAAGTTATGAGGAAAGATTAAAAGAACTAAACCTATTTAGCCTTGAGAAAAGACGACTAAGGGGGGACATGATTAACTTATATGAATATATGAATGGCGCATACAAAAAATATGGTGAAATCCTGTTCCATGTAAAACCCCCTCAAAAAACAAGGGGGCACTCCCTCCGTCTGGAGAAAAAAAGGTTCAACCTGCAGAGGCGACAAGGCTTCTTTACAGTGAGAACTGTGAATCTATGGAATAGCCTACCGCAGGAGCTGGTCGCAGCAGAGACAGTAGATGGCTTTAAAAAAGTCTTAGATAATTTCCTAGAACAAAAAAATATTAACTGCTATGTGTAGAAATTTTTTACTTCCCCTTTCCTATCCCACTTCCCCTTTCCCATCCCTTGGTTGAACTTGATGGACATGTGTCTTTTTTCAACCGTACAAACTATGTAACTACTATGTAACTATGTAAGTAGGGGTACATTATTCCTTATAATACCCGCCTTAGGCTTCGTTCACATCTGCGCCAAGGTCCCATTCCGATGTTCCCTCTGAGCTTTCCATCGGAACGGGACTCTGACACAAATGGAAAGCAAAGGTTTCCGTTTTCATCACCATTGATTACAATGGTGATGGATCCGGTCACAATGGTTTCCGTTTGTCTCCGTTGTGCAAGGGTTCCGTTGTTTGGACGGAATCGATAGCGTAGTCGATTACGCTATTGATTCCGTCAAAACTACGGAACCCTTGCACAACGGAGACAAACGGAAACCATTGGCACTGCATCAGTCACCATTGAAATCAATGGTGATGGAAACGGAAAACTTTCGTGTCCGTTTGTGTCATTTAGGCGCAGATGTGAACGAAGCCTTAGTTGGTGCAGAATCTCTTTTTGAACTGTAAGAAGAAGCTTCTTGTCCACTATCGATTGATATGAAACACCCTCATCCTTTCCAAAAAGTAGATCTGCAGCAGCTGAGGTGTGTATTATGATGTTTTATAGCAACTGGGACACAAAACCTTATAATTCACATTGCAGCTGCTGAAGAGCATCTTTTTTTTAAACAATGGTAGGTAGCCCTACATGTCCGTCAATCGGTAGCTGACACAGGAGGCAGAACTTCCTGCAAAAGCAATCTGTGACAGACTAAGGATCCTTTTACATGGCCTGATATGGGTCGTGAAAACGAGATACGATCAACGAGACTACTCGTTGATCGGCGCTCGTTTGCTCCTTTCACAAGGAGCAATGATTGGTTATGTATGGGGAAGAGCGATCGTTACTACGATCATTCATTCCCATATGTTTCCATCATGTCGGCAGCTCATCTCCCTGTTTACAGAGGGAGATGTGCTGCTGACTAGCGACCATTTTATGGGCCACATGAGCGAGCAGATCAGCCGATGAACGAGCATTTGCTGATTGTTGACTTGTTTACATAGGGCAATAATCGGGAACGAGTGTTCGTATGAAGGCTCATTTGCCCAACCATTGGCCCGTGTAAAAGGGCCTTTATTCTAATGGAAGAGATCAATAGCGCCTATATAGCATCACTTAACTCTGTATGATCTATCTATATATCTATATTATTTACAGATATGTGAATAGAAAATCTCTATTGATGTGTAGTATTTATTATTATTATGATGATTATTTGTGATCTCTCTATTATTTAATCTTCTTGTGAGGCCTCATGCACACGACCGTAAAAACTCCCGTTATTACGGGTCGTAATTACGACCCGTAATAACGGGCTCATAGACTTCTATTGGCCACGGGTACCTTCCCGTTTTCTTACGGGAAGGTGCCCGTGCCGTTAAAAAAGATAGAACATGTCCTATTTCAGGCCGTAATAACGGCACGGACAGTCCATAGAAGTCTATGGAGCTCCCGTAATGACGGGTGGCTACATGTGTGCACCCGTCATTACGGCAGCGTTGCTAAGCGACTTCAGTAAATAGTCACTGTCCAGGGAGCTGAAAGAGTTAACTGATCGGCAGTAACTCTTTCAGCACCCTGGACAGTGACTACCGATCAGAATAAAGAGCAACCTGTAAAAAATAAAAATAAAAGACGTTCATACTTACCGAGAACTTCCTGCTTCCTCCAGTCCGGTCTCCCGGCCGTTGCCTTGGTGACGCGTCCCTCTCGACATCCGGCCCGACGTCCTGGCTGTCCCTGGATGACGTTTCAGCCCATGTGACCGCTGCAGCCAATCAGAGGTCAATCACAGGCTGCAGCGGTCACATGGACTGCCGCGTCATCCAGGGATGTCAGGCTGGATGTGAAGAGAGGGACGCGTCACCAAGACAACGGCCGGGTAAGTATGAATTTCTTTAACTTTTATCACAGAAAGGGCTGTCCCTTCTCTCTATCCTGCACTGATAGAGAGAAGGGGCTGCCGATTAGTGCAGTGCTATTTTGCCGCCAAAAATGTGCCCGTAAATACGGGTGGAATACGGGTGACACCGGACCCATATTTACGGGCACGGGTCCGTAAATACTGGTGCAAAACGGGTCGAATACGTATGACACCGGACCCGTATTTACGCCAGTATTTACGGGTGGGAAAAAATACGGTCGTGTGCATGAGGCCTGAGAAAATGTCTTCATTGTTCTATCATTTTGATTCTTAATTTTGCTAACAGGTCCTTCTCCAAATCATGTTGTGACGTGTCTGACCAGAGACAGCTACACTACACACACCTTCATTCAACATCTAATGTCGGCATTGTCCCTGCTGGAACGAGCACCATCTCCAGAACCAATAGAGAAAGACTTCTATTCGGAGTTTGGGAAAAAGAAAACCGGTAACAGGCCCAAGTCTTTTAATTACAAATATTTTCTTTGTCATCATGTTTTGGTAACTCCCTTATGATGAGCGGATCAGGGGGAGCTGTCGATGTGGCCACATTTACCCTCCAGCAGCACTGCCATAGAAATGTAGTATTACGATGGGCGAGTCCTGCCCCTCTATGCCATCCATATCCCCTTTTAATTCTGCAGGATCACATGAATACTTGCAGAAATTAGAATGAGTTGGCCCCTTTAATGATACTTTATGATTTGTTTGAACTTTATTTTTTTCATGTTTGATTATTTTATTATTAGCCATCCTTTTGCTGTGGTAAAGAAAATCCTTTATTGCCAGAAAGTGGACCTGTCGGCTGGCCTGACGTATTTGTTTCAGTAAATACTTGTATTCCTTCCCTGAAAGTAACAATGCTGGAAGATCATTGATTAGAACTCTGTCATTCCTCCTGGAAATGAATGAAAAAATTGACAATTGGATGCTACTATTTCCCTTGTTAATGGGGCATGTCTCTGCAAAAACTGACACTGTTGAATGAGAACACACGGATCTACAGCCGCACACGGCCGACACCAAGCCCATATGAGGGGGTGAATGGGCGCAGGATTTTGCTGCTGATACCACATTTCTACTAGCAAAATCGTGCGGCCATCCACAACCACAGAATGCACGTGTGCTATCGGCCGCGTCTGACTTCCTCTCCGTGTGTTCTCGCCCGCAAACTGTGTAAAACAGTCATACCAGGAGAGCTGACAGGTCCTCTTTAGAAGTCCTATTACCATGCACCTCTTACAGCAGCAGAGGGGAGGGGACTGGCAAATCTAACCGCTCCTTAGGAGTTAGGTGCAAACGCAGTGGAAATATCCGCCGCAAATCCATCTGCAGGTTTTGCCATAACTTCGCTGCGGATTTCACCTTTCAATTTCTGTGCGGAAAAACCAATCTCCTCTACTATTCTGGTATTGTAAGCTGCTGCAGAAATTTGCAGCGTTTCTGCTATGTGTGTGCCTTCCCTTGAAGAGGATTTTCACCTATAAAATAAAATTGTAAATATTTATGTGAAAATGTAGGGGTGCCCAATATAAAGTTTAATATGTGGACAAATCAATATTTGATCTTAATGAAAATCGCATGTAAAGAACACAAAGAAATTTAGCTGCAGTACTTTATTAAACCTGGTACCTTTTTAAAGGGGTTTTCCAGTTCTAAGAAATTAATTGCCTTTCCTCAGGATAGGACATCTAATACCTGATCGGTGGCGGTCGAACTCTCGGCAACCGATGATCAGCTGTTTTGAAGGGGCCGCGGCGGCTGCTTCCCTTGTATTTCTTACCTGCTCGTACTGTGAATCGCTGACAGCAGGTAAGAAATGATGGGGGAGGAGTGCTTGCATGAACGCCATGGCCCCTTCAAAACAGCTGATCGACGGGGGGGCCAAGAATCGGACTCCTACCAATCAGGTATTGATGGCCTATCCTGAGGATAGGCCATCAATTTCTTACAACTGGAAAAGCCCTTTAAAGAGGGTCTGTTTTTGGTGCTAGATTACGGCATAGTGATGCTATACTGACAGGTATTTTATATGATGATATATTTATTTTCCCTGTGTACTGAATTTCTGTAAAAAAAACAATCTGACTCAGATCGGCTGCACCTAATGAAATGCGACTAGCTGCAACGAATGCTTGTGAGGTTGTAATGAGAGAGGAAAGTCTCACTTTTTACTATATAGATATATACACACAGCCATATAATATATGTGTAATATATGTTTGAAATCGTGATCATACATGGAATCTTTCTGCTATGATGACAATGATGTGAACAAGTTTTCCTACATTTGTAAATATTGTTTATATGCATTGCACTTGTATTTTTACAGTTATGGTATGTTACTTAGCCAGGAAGACCGGCCCTAACATTCGTTGACTTTATAGTCATTGTGATGTCATGTAACACAGGAAGTATTGTCAAGTAAAAAAAAGTCTCCAAAAACAGGAAAGCAAAAGAATGTAGACCGCTCTTGGCATTCAAAATAGAGGCCTAACGTATCCACTCCAGGAGGAAACATATGTCTTGTTTGTAAATAGGATTCACTTTCAATTACTTTGTAAGTTACTAGAGTTGCTGCTTCTGGCAGAATACGAGTATAGGGGTGCTGCAGATCTGTCCGCTTCAGGACCAGCCATTAGTTGAACGGCTATAGCGTTTTTATTTGTTTGGCTAGTGATGGGATTATTGCAATGTTTTTTGTGATAAATGCAGATTTCTTTTCTTATCATTTTTATACACATAATGTTTGTTTTTGGCTCATTTTTTCTGGTAGTAATCTAGTGTGAGGGTATGTTCACACCCCCTGGAAAAATGGCTGAAGAACTTGAAGCTGAGCGCCTCCAAACATCCGCCCATTGATTTCAATGGGGAAAACTTTGTTTTGTTCCGACGGAGCGTTTTTTGACACAGCCATTTGAAAAGACGGCGCTTAAAAAAAATTCCCCTGTAAAAAGAAGTGCATGTCACTACTTGAGCCGTTTTTGGAGCCATTTTTTATTGTGTCCATAGAAAAACATCTCCAAAAAACGCATTAAAAAAAGTTTGATGCTTTAAAATCGGCTGAAAACCCTCTGTAGATGCTGCCACAGTGCCCTCTGTAGATGCTGCCACAGTGCCCTCTGTAGATGCTGCCACAGTGCCCTCTGTAGATGCTGCCACAGCGCCCTCTGTAGATGCTGCCACAGCGCCATATATGGACAGTGATGTCACAGGCTTGCCCAGAGCTGGAGTCCCGGAGCAGAGCCGCTTCTATCACTCTGCCTGGGACTCCAGCTGTGCTCCTGACATCTCTTCCAGCTCTGGGGAAGCCCTAGACATCGCTGTCAATATGTGGACAGCGATGTCAGGGGATTCCACAGAGTCCCGGAGCAGAGCCTATACTAGCGCTCTGCCCGGGACTCCGGCTCTGGGATCTATACTAGCACTCTGCCCGTGACTCTGGCTCTGGGGAAGTCCCAGACATCGCGTGTCCATATATGGACAGCGATGTCAGGGGATTCCACAGAGTCCTGGCGCAGAGCCTATTCTAGCCCTCTGCTTATGTCACAGCATGAATAGGCGGCGCTCTGGCATAAGTACCCTTAACGGCCGTTGTGAAAAGGCGTATTGGTGATCGTTAAGGGGTTAAAATATAATACAATTCCTTTAATCCAATATAAATGGGGTTTAATATATTATCAAATATTCTGGATTACTGGATGGTCATAGATAAGTAAAATTCACTTGTAGTGACTTTAGGAAAACGGTTCAAAATAAAATGCTGACACAAATCTAATATAACTTTTTTTTTTTTAATTGGAGGAATATTTTTTTTACATTACAGTTCAAATACAAGTGCCAGGTTAACAATTGCTTAGATGCCGGACTATAGAAATTTTAATGTACCATTTAGATTTGGAAGCATAATGTATTTGATGCAACTTCTTCCCTTTTATAATCCAACACACAATCCCAGCAGTAACTCCCAAATCCGCCTGCAGTGTTCATCACCGTCCCTCCTGGCTCATTGGATACACTGCGCCTATTATCATAACTCTTTCTTATTCCCAGGCGTGCGTTTTCCGGACATGAGAAGCTGACATCCTGTTTATTAGTCAGCGCTTATTTTTGTATGTTAACAGTGAAGAGATTACTGTGACGGTATAACAATGTTTTTTTGACAAATGGTCATTTAGGATATCTAAAAACCCACAATCGCTTAGTATCCCACAGAACACATTTGTTATCACATCATAACCAGTACATAACCTTATTTTTTTCCTGTGCTGATCTCCAATATCTATATATCTCTCTATAGTATAATATTACTGACTCCTGTGATTCACGAGTCAATATGGAAAAGAAGGTAAAACACACCAGATTGTCCAATATATTGTTGTTTATTGACATGGGGTGTGATGTTTCTGCTGAACTAGACTTTATCCAGTATATTATTCAATGTAATTATGTGTCCCATCTATGGAAACCTCAGAACTTGTAGTGTAATTCTGCTTATACCACTATTTCATAGTTTCTATCTACATAAACGGCTGAGTAACTTTTTTTTCTAGTCCTAAAAATCACTGCTTTCAAAAATTTTGATGGTTGCCCAATCTAAATTTTACTTTGCTTCAACTCTATAATGCACACGAACGTAAAAACGCCCGTAATTACGGCACGTTTTTACGGGCTCATGGACTTCTATTGGCCACTTGCTATGCTTACGGGAAGGTGCCCGTGCCGTTGAAAAATATAGAACATGTCCTATTTCAGGCCGTAATTACGGCACGGGCAGGTCCATAGAAGTCTATGGGGCTCCCGTAATTACGGGTGATTACGTGTGTGCACCCGTAATTACGGGAGCGTTGCTAGGCGACGTCAGTGAATAGTCACTGTCCAGGGTGCTGAAAGAGTTAAACGATCGACAGTAACTCTCTCAGCACCCTGGACAGTGGTTACCGATCACAATATATAGATAAAGCTGTAAAAAAAAAAAAAAGACGTTCATACTTACCCAGAACTCTCTGCTTCTTCCTCCAGTCTGGCCTCCTGGGATGACGTTTCAGCCCATGTGACCGCTGCAGCCAATCACAGGCCGATCACATGGACTGCTGCGTCATCCAGGGAGGTCGGGCTGGATGTTGAAAGATGGATGCGTCACCAAGACAACGGCCGGGTAAGTATGAATTTCTTTTACTTTTACTATGGAAAGGGCTGTCCCTTCTCTCTATCCTGCACCGATAGAGAGAAGGGGCTGCCGATTAGTGCAGTGCAATTTTGCAGCGAAAACGTGCCCGTAAATACGGGTGGAATACGGGTGACACCGGACCCGTATTTACGGGCACGCGTCCGTAAATACTGGTGCAATACGGGTCGAATACGTGTGACCAAGGACCCGTATTTTTGCCAGTATTTACGGGAGGAAAAAAATACGTTAGTGTGCATGAGGCCTAAGGCTGAGTTTATTTGTAGCACTAGTGTTATTAGTGGACCAACTGCATTCAATTTAAGAGTTCTCTGGGAGCATTCATGGTCTATCCAATTTCCTGCGGCAAATCTGCAGCGTAATACAGTACCAGGAAAGTAAATGAGATTTCTAGTAATTTCATCTACACATTGCGGAATCTTTTGCACCAAATTCTGCTACGTGTACATGTACCCTTAGTGTCCCCCCGTCTCATCACAATGAAGGAGCTGCAGCATTCTCTGAGCACTGCGTCCCCTTTATTGTCAACACAGACACATTTTCTGTACTGTAGGGGTGGCTGTGCTGACCGTGCAGTTCGTCCTATTCATTGAATGGGATGAGCGGCTTGACCAGGCACATCTGCTCATACAGCCTTTAAGAGCTGCTGCAAAGAGGGTCTCTCTTTCTCTGGAAGACCCAGCCTGTCCATGCATTACACAGACAGCCCATTGATTTTAATAAGCACCGTGTAATTCTTCATTTTCCCTGTAATGGCGCTGTAGGGAAACTTCCTCGCTTCCTAAAGATCATATGATCAGCTTATTTGTGGAGAACCTTTTTAGCAAAAAGGGATTGCCCAAAGCAAACTATCTCCTTTAAGACCATGAGCACACATCCGCTGTGGAAATGGCCTGAAATCTGTGGCAGAATCATCATGTGTAAGAAAACATATTTTGCAGCAGATTTCACCATTTGGATTTCAAAAGCAAAAAATTGCGGCAAATCTGGAAACCATTCAGCACCAGAAAAGGCATTCCCTTAAAGCCACTCCGCTGCATGTGAAAATGTTATATGTACGACCACGTTCCCATGCTTTGTACTGCACGTCATTGCGTATTTTCAGTGTGGAATCTGCAGTGAAAAACTGCAGCAAACACACCACGTGTGAAGGTGGGCCTAATAGGGTTATTTATGGGCCCACTTTGACATATTGCACTTTACTTCATTGTGCGATATCGGTTAAAAAATAATTGTTTATATAACATTTTACAATATTAAATTGTCAATTCGTAAGTAAAATTATATGTTTTTTATATTTTAGGAAAAATGGAAAATTATGAACTGATCCATTCTAGCAGGGTAAAGTTCATATATCCCAATGAGGAGGAGATTGGAGATCTTACCTACATTGTGACTGAACAGAACGACACTTCTGGGATGTTGCCCTCTCTAAATATTTTGCTGTATGTTCTAGCGTTTCATGTAAATTCTGCCGAAGGACCAGAACAAGAAGCTTTGCTGCAGCCGAAAACCCTCATCCTTACAAGTTCAGACCTGTTTTTGTTCAATGAAGATTACATTAGTTATCCACTACCTGATTTCGCCAAAGAACCCCCAAAGAAAGATAAGTACCAGTTAATGGATGGGAGGCGTATTAGGGATCTAGACCGTGTTTTAATGGGTTATCAAACTTACCCACAAACTCTAACATTTGTCTTTGATGACTCCAGCAACCAAGACTTGATGCATAGCTTATCCATGGATCATTTTGGAGAATCTTTAATCCCATCTGATATTCAGAAATCATGTGTTGGAGATCGAGAAGTCCAGTGGTACATCTTCATACCAAGTGCTGACTGCCGTGAAAAGCTGATCTCACTACTTGCACGCCAGTGGGAGATACTCTGTGGTAGGGAGTTACCATTGGAGTTGACAGGATAAGACTAATGTTACACTAATCGAAGCCAAATATGGTGTAATCGCTGCTTTCCCATGCACATTTATATTGACATTTACAGCACATGTAGCAAATACAAGAGAGATAATTCTTTCTTATGCTTAAGTGTCCTGATATTATAAAGGGATCTTATTCAGATATGACCAAAAATCTGAGGACATATTAAGCAATAGAAACAATACAGCTCAAGGAGATTTTCCAACATGACTTTATGCTTTTGTTCATAGAATGTATGAGAATATATGAAGGAGTCCAAGTATAGCCAGATGGCCTAACCTTTAGATTTAAAGTGGCTAAGTGTGGCTATGATACCCTATCTGGGGGCAGCATATGATAGAGGGGAAAATGCCGAGCTCGGGTATATATCATATTGTATGGTTATAAAAAGCATTATGTAAAAATGCCAGGATTTATAAAGTGAGCCTGTGAGTCCTGTTTCCCCCACCCACACAGAGTGATTGACAGCTTTCCTTGGATGAGTTTGTGTACAGGGAGAGCAGCCAATCACTGGATGTGGGTGGGAACAGCAAGACTCACAGGCTCACTCTGTGAGGTCTATAAGCATTTAAAGGGGTTGTAACAGGACAGACATTGATGACATAATCCTAAAATATGTCATCAATGTCCAATTGGTGACCCCGCTGATTGCTAGAACAAAGAGGCAAAGGGTTCACCATTCCAATTTATATTGTGTCGCCTCTGCTGGGGTTTCTCCTGAGGCCGCATCGTCCGTTATTTTCTATAATAACTGCATCAAATCCTTAAATCAAATCATAAAAAACTATATATGCTTGATCTTCTCCTCTATCATATACTGCTATATAGTGTTACTGCATTAACCACCGTATCCCCCTACCTTCCTTAGGTTACACTCACTGTGGTCCAGGAGACTGGGATATGGCGGGTTATTCCCACGGTCTCACATTGGAAAGCTGCTGGTTTTTACTGGTGATATTACCGACTAACAAAATAGCCACTCTCCATGGTTTAATACGCTATATCCGCATATCTCCGCTCCCGAGACTCCTGTCAGTGTAACACTTTGGGGTAAAGGATTTAACTCACTTGCATCTTAAAGCTCAAAGATCAGTAAGCTATAGCTAAACATCGGTGTGGGATTCACTATAACATGCTGACTTTTCTTTCTTAACCATTAATCTGGTCTTTTGCGTAAATGTGCATGCTGGTAAAAAGTGTTTTTTCTGTATGTTGTTTTGTATGATATTCATGTTTCAGCACATTTACTATATCTTGAACAAAGCTGCCATCTTGAGCCAATTCACATTTATATATTTCATTCCTGTAATGTATACTATTAAACTTGTATGTAACCTATTTATCTGCTGCTGTGAATTATCCAAGCCAAGCTTCTCTCTTAGTACAAAGAGTTGGTCGTGAGAAATGTCATATTTCAATATTTAATAATGCAACATTTTTAGATTATTCTGACACTTTGGCCTCATGCACATAGGAAAGCTGTGTGTGTGGAGCCTGTGTGTTGACACATGGAATCCCTATGGTTCCTTATTTTGGAGCCATAGGCACTCGGTGTACCTCTGTAGGGTGCCTCCTTACTGCATTCTCTCCTTAAAAAGCAATACTTCCAGGGAAGAATACATCCACAATATGGCGTGCGATGGAACATGTCACAATTCTTGATTCATATGTAATCTGAGAGACAAAAACCTCTTTGTGTCTCTGTATAAAATCAGAGGTGCACAGGGGGTACAATTTGGGCCCATAGCAGTCCTACTAATGCAATACGGATCCATAATACAGCGGTGTATGAGAAAAGATCTGCCATCCAAAATTCTTTCAGGAATTTTGAGGCAGATTTTGAACTTCTTGCACTAATTTTTCCAATTATTTTTTTTGCGCCATATTTCAACCGCGGCCATTGAAGTTAATGCAAGGCAAAACACGCAGCGAAAACCGCTCGGTAAGAAAGGACATGCTGCTTTTTTTCCTGTGAGCGGCCAAAAGACATCTAGGAAACAAACGCCTCTACCCCCCATTAAAATTTATGGAGGGTGATTTTGGCCGTTTTTTGGCACTAATTCCGATGCACTATAAGACATTTTCATGCATATGTTGTGTGGCGAAGATGTCTTTTTAGGAACAGATGCACAACCTGAGGGCCCCATACAGCCCATAATGCCTTTCAGTGTGGCCTGGGCTGGAGGCGCAGTCATAAAACACAATACCAATGAACCAGACTGAAGTAGTATGTTCGCTCTAATATGATGCTAACCTGACCTGTCCAGCTATTCAGGAGATACCCATTAGACTGGTAGAGGGGGAGACTTGTAGTAGCACCACCAGTATTTAGTATTTTTTCACTATGACAGGATCTGATGTTGTTATGGATCGAAATTGCGTCTCATCTCTGTGTTTCTTTATCATTGTTCAGATCCACAAAATAGATTTAAAGAAATTGTGCAGTCATACATTTCCTCTAAGTTTGTAATATATAGTATGTTAACATTGTATTGCCCTGCAGGCTCGAGGGCGGATACGCTTTGTGTTTTATACGCAGCGTATCCGCCCTGTATGAACATACCTTTACTCTTCTTGAATAAGAGGGCAAGTTTAAAAAAAAAAAAAAGTCCCGGACAACTCCTTGAACCTTATTATACATACTAGAGAATTGCATAGGGGTTTTCCAGGACGATAACATTGAACGGTGGGGTCTGACTCCAGCAGGCGCTATGGCCAGTTCCTGCTGCTGATTTGTGAGGATCCCTTTAAAAAAGTAATGGTGGACACATCTATATACTTTAAAAAATTATATTTGCATACAAGTGGTGGTGGTGGCCATTTTTCTGCCTGAGCTAATAATTCTCAGAATGCAGCCTATTGCGACACTACAAAATATCCGCATTAGATATCCATAGTTTCTTGTTAGTTGATAGACCGTTCTCACCCATGTTGGTTCAGGTATAAGATCTTAGTCTACATAGTGTGGTGTTGCCCTAGATTAAAGTAAACTCTATGATAGTTCAGGACTGTAAAGACAGATTTCCACACTAACAACATTTTTTTTTTTGTACATCCAAAGATAGATGTGTGATCACTGTGTCACTCTGCCTGTATCGTAGTAATGTAAGTGAACGTGGCCTCGCTGCAACCCAGATGTTGCCACAACCATCACAAGAAATACAAACTTTTTTGAATTTCTTGCGACTGTCAAGTTGCAGTCACAGGAACTTGGGAATCGTAACGCGGCCATATTCACTTACATTACTACAGTGTAGGCAGAGAGACACCGTGACCACACAGCGATATTTAAACGTGCCACCTGTGTCCAGGCTAAAGTTACTGTGTAGCTCTAGCCTAAAACGTAAAGAAATCCCTGCACTATGGGCACTGAAAATAATTTGCTTTTTCAAAAAGGACACTACTCTGCAACCCAAGAGTTATTATTGCACAGTAATTAAGCTAGTACTCTTCTCCATTACCACTTTACGTCTGATTTCCAACTTTTCCCTCAAAACACGGTAGAACGGTGTGCACAGAGCCTGTATCTGTTGTATGAAGCTGTAAGCGCTCTTTGTGCCACCTAATGGGTCTTCATACAGCACCATGCGTCATACGGTGCAACACGGGATCTCTTTTTTTTTTTTGGTCAGAAGAAAACTATATAGCTCCATATGAAATCGAAGGCATTTGGAGATACAGTAGCACCACATAGACTTCTATGGGTTCCATACCACATCTCCGTACAATTTTGAAGCTTGTAGAGCCTTGTATTCTAGATTTGTGCATAAGGCCGTAGCCCCATCTCCCACCTTTTTCTCAGATTAGTGGGATTTCTGGACTACCAGGTACAGTATTAGCAGAGTTTTGTTTTTTAAGTCATCTTTTACTAAATAGAGAAAGAAAACATAAATACCTGTAGAATCAATTATCATATTTACCTTTCTAGCACAGTATATATTGATAAAAGAATATGAAAAACTATTATTATGGTTAATGCATCATTCGATATTAGTGTTGTTTTCTTGTTCTAAAAGTGCAATTTCAAAATAAACTTTTGTAACGTATTTTTGCCTTTTTGTCATAATTTTTTATTTCTGCCTTTGTTATAATGCATTCCTACCCGTACTGTATCCAGCAGGCCTGTAGCTACTGAAGCAAGTCTCTGTAAGGCCATGTACAGATGCAACGTCTTACAGGTGGTTCTCCTACATTAATGGCTATATTTGAAAGATCCAACTTTCCTGAAGCCAGGTTATATGTCTCCTTGCTGATGTGATTGGAAGATTACAGTATATGGACCGTTTAGTTGTGATCATGGGTGACATCACAAGTATGAACTAAGTTGTCTATAGGCAACGGGTGCAATGTTTTAATAGTGTTATTTATGTGACATATTTGATGCTGTTGAGAATGTCAGTAGCTATGAGCTATAAATAACATCTCGTATTTACTTACATTCAGCATATATACACCTCCCGACATATGCCAAATGTAGAGCACCGATGTAATGACGAGGTAGGGAGACAGACAGGTGAGCCCTAATCTACCCACCACTCAGTCCCTGCCTACTTGCAACGGCCCGTCCTAGGCGACGGCGTACAACTGGGCGACGGTCCCTCCTCTCACTAATTGCACGACAGACAGACAGACAAGGGTACAAAGAAGCTAAGGGAAATGGGGCAGATTCCCACGGCAACACCGTGAGCAACAAGAGTAGTGAATGAGCCGAGTCAAACCAGGAGTGTACGAGGTACCAAACGCAGAGCAAGAGAGTAGTCAGTAAAGCCAGGGTCAATATGAAGCAGAGGACAAATAGTACAAGCAGCAGCATCAGAGCCAGGAAACAAGCAGAATCACAGGCAAAGGAGAAGCAGGAAATTAAGGTATAAATAGACAGAGGGCGGGAGCTAGCTCTGTCTGGCCAGGCTGTGATAGGCTCTCCCTCTCCTCAGCCTCCCAGCCTGAGTGGTAGACGAAGGAGTCACTCTATCAGACTTAGGAGCAGGTGCAGACTGATTAACCACGGGCGTCGACACAGAAGCTGTGTCTGGCAGATCCTTAACAACCGACGTATGCACCTATTTGCCATACAGTAGTAGACGTCGTCCATAGTAGAATCACAAGAGGACTCGACAGCGTCCTCAACAAAATGCATAATGCAGCTGCACTACAAATAATAGTGGTGATATACTTATGATATAATTGGCAAAAAATACATCATATCGATGCATGGATATTAAACATAAAGTATCAAGATAAGTAATAAGTATGCACGCGCACACAGATCTAAATAGCTAAAATACCTGCATCACAAAAAGAATAAGTCTGTCTGAAAACAAAACATTAAAAACATTTACATATTTCATTCTCTGCATTAATCATGCGCAGGAAACTAAAATACATTTTATAAAGAACTTCAATACAAGATATATATAAAATTGCTATCTCAATACATACCAGTAAGACTGAGTTCACACCCGCGTTTTCTATTCCGTTCTTCTGTCAGAGAGAAGAACAACGGAATATTCGGAAGTGCCAATTCCGTTGCACGACGGATACCACCGGCTGGAGACGGAACCCGTTGACTTTAATGGGTTCCGTCAGGGGGGGGTCCATGGTTTTACCAGAAACAATAGCACAGCATGCTTCTGTACTGTTTCTGGTATTCTTGCATGGATCTGCGAAGGAGGCCAATAACTGTCTCTAAATGTGGCTATTTACCAAAAATGTTTTACGTCATTTCTAAAAATGAGAGTTCCTAGAGACAACAATTGTTCCTAAGGTTACAAAACAATTAAGTCAAAATAATTTAGGGATTACCATTGTCCTGTATTTTGCAATTGCCATCATAATTACCAGTCGGAAACCAGCACTTTATAAACCACTAAAATACCTTTGTCAGCATTGACCATAGCATCTAAGGGGTTAAACATCCGGAATCTGAGTGATCTCCAATACAAGTTGTTAGAACAAGGTGTTGGCTGTGAAATATGTCCGGCACCTGCAAGTAAGGCTGGATTCACACGAGCATGTTCGGTCCGTAAAGGACGGAACGTATTTCGGCCGCAAGTCCCAGACCGAACACACTGCAGGGAGCCGGGCTCCTAGCATCATAGTTATGTACGATGCTAGGAGTCCCTGTTTCTCCGTGGAACTACTGTCCCGTACTGAAAACATGATTACAGTACGGGACAGCTTTGATGTTAATGGGAGGTCAGAGACGTAAACGGCCAAAGCTAGGGCATGTCGCTTCTTTATCCCGCGAGACGGTTTTTCCGCTCACGGGAAAAAAAACTTCTCCGCCTCCCATTGAAATCAATGGGAGGCATTTTCGGCCGTTTTTTGGCGAGTTTTCCGACGTGGCTTCCGCGTAAAAAAAACCAGTGTGAACAGGGCCTAATAGGCCAGTTTTGGGAAGAGGTTAAAAAATGTATTGATGAACTGTATGATATAAGTTTTCCTTTGGTACCAGAGAGCTGCATATTGGAAAAATAGGAATTTTAAAGTGTATAAGCAAGTCAAATGTTTCATGACAATGCATCTGCTTTATTATGCAAGGATGCTGATGAATTGGATATCTAAAGAAACACCTACCAAAAAATGCTGGATAATGAATGTTAATAGAGTATTACAATAGGCAAATATACATTTTATAAGGAAGAACAAAAGATAGAGCTTTGGGAAGAACCGGGAAAGATGGCTGATGACGTATGTTATATAAAGTCATACATTAATATATGTGTATTCATCTTTTTTCTACAGTACAGGAGAGAGGGGAGGTGAAATATTTGTATGTACTGAAGATGTATACTATTTTTATCACCTTTTGAAAATTTTTAAAAAAAAGGATGACCCGGAAGCGGGACCATTACAATGGTCATGTATAAGAATGACGGTCATTAAAGTGGTTAAATGTGTGACGATCACCATCCACAAATAAGACCATCAGTCGCATGGCTTCCTTCTCTACGCTGATAACACCCAGTTATATACCGGTTCCTGTAACATCACCCCTGCTGGAATATTAAACACCAGTGATTGTCTGTCCGCTGTCCCTAGCATCATGTCCTCTCTCTATCTGAAACAAAATCTTTAAAAAAACCTGAGCTCCTTTTGTTTCCAACATCTACTAATCTGCCTAAACCTGATGTCTCCATCTCCGTGTGTGGCACTACCATAACTCCTAGGCAGCATGCCCGCTGTCTTGGGGTTATATTAGACTCCTATTTCCTTTACACCTTATATTCAATGACTTCCACATTCCTGTCACTTGCGCCTCAAAAACATTAACAGAATCCGCCCTTTTATCACTAGTCGGTCTTCCCTTCACTAAATTCTCCTCTCCAATCTATCCTGAATTCAGCAGCCAGGCTCATCTTTCTGACCAACCGCTACACCAACGCCTCTACCCGGTGCCAGTCACTACACTGGTTGCCCATACCCTTCAGAATAAAATGTAAACTTATTACTCTCACCCACAAAGCTCTCCACAGTGCTGCACCTCCTTAAATCTCCTCCCTCATCTCTGTCTACCACCCTTCCAGTGCTCTACGTACTGCCTATAATCTAAGGCCATATGCGCACGACCGTAAAAATCGTCTGTAATTGCGGACCGCAATTACAGCCAGCAATCACGGATGGATTCACTTCTATTGTTCACGGACATCTTCCCGTTTATTTACGGGAAGGTGTCCGGGCCATAGAAGTGTACCGCAAAAGATAGGACATGTAATACCTTTTGCGTTTTCTGACCGTGCTCCCATACTTTGTATGGGAGCACGGGCCGAGAATGTGGGCGGCCAGCCATGCTCGCAATCGCGGCCCGTGATTACGGGCACGGCCGTGTGCATGAGGCTTCAGTCTAACATTAGACAATCTGAAACATCCCACTCCCGTCTCCAAGATTTGTCTCAGTCCTCTGGAATGCGCCGCATCAGGCAATCCCAATAATTCCTATCCTCCACTGTTTTAAGTGTGCCAAGAAAACACATTTCCGTTCCTTTACCATCCTCCACTACATTATTATTCAGAACCTGATACCTTCATGCAACAGTATCCCCCACACT
This sequence comes from Rhinoderma darwinii, assembly GCF_050947455.1. Classification (NCBI taxonomy): domain Eukaryota; kingdom Metazoa; phylum Chordata; class Amphibia; order Anura; family Rhinodermatidae; genus Rhinoderma; species Rhinoderma darwinii. The sequence continues at coordinate 107,835,337 of NC_134693.1, forward strand.
TCTTGCACCCTAATGCACTTCATATCTGTTCTGCACAGATACTCTCTGGGTGACCGGCTCATGCAGCTTTATGTACTACGCTATTTTTATTATTAACAATGACTGGACTATTGTACAAAACAAGCACTTTTTACTTTTTGAGTCACCCCTATATTCTCATAGATTGTAAACCCTTGCGAGCAGGGGACTCACGCCTCTTGTTTGAATTATTAATTAGTTTGTTACTATTTAATGTCCGATTTTGTCTGAACGTGATCCATCTAAATTGAAGAGTGGAATATGTTGGCACTTTATAAATATATAAACATTTTTGTTATTTTTATTACAGCCTATGGTGTTGAGTGTTCAGTAGGAGACCCTGTGAAAGTCCTGAAGAGATGCAGGAGAGCCATGTTTTAAGGGCTCCCAGTAATTGTGGAAGGCAAAGAGCAAAGCTGTTGGGACTTTATCAAGAAGGACTAATTTAAAGGGGTTGGCCACAATCATTTTAAATGAAACAAAGTGGTCCAAAAAAAAAAGTCTAAATAAAATAATACATAAAAAAACAGATTGTAATTATATTATCTTATGTATTTTGTGGCTCAGTGAATGTGTTGTTAAAAAATAATCACAATTATGTGAACATTTTGTAAAATTTGTAATTTATAGGACTTACTATTTTATTATTCTAAAATAATTTTTAGTTCTCAATTTCAAACTCATTTCTGCTGATCAAAACAAGGTTATATTGTTTATTAACCCCTTAACGACATACAACGTACAGTTACGTCTTTGCCGCCAATGAATTAGTGCAAACCCACATAACTGTACGCTGCGATAATGGCTGGGGCTCAGAAGTATATTACAGCTGACACTGCTGTAATGGCTAGCTAGCACCTATTCCCATCGATTAACCCCTCAGATGCCGTGGTCAAAAGTGACCGCGGCATCTAAGTGGTTTGTAGCTGATTGGCACTCCCACAATGCAATTGCGGGGGGGGGGGCGATAGTTGCTAATGCATCCGGAGGCCTAACAATGGCCTCCTGGTCTGCCAAAGTATGGAAGCTTAATAGGCTTGTTGATTGTGTAGAACTGGCATCTCTGATACATTGCACTACATAGGTAGTGCATGCAATGTATTAGAATAGTGATCGGGTACAGGTCTTTAAATCCCCTAATGAAAATAGTTTAAAATGTTAATAAAAATGTATAAAAAATAAAAGCTTCAAGTTAAAAATCCAAAAATCTCCCTTTTTCCAGTTAATAAGTTATTTTATTATAGGAAAAAATTAAAGCATCAAAAAATAATAATACAAAAACTGGCCCAGAATTGCTGTTTTGTGGTCCCCTTTCTTCCTAAAAAAATGTAGTAAAAAGTTGCATGTACCATAAAATGGTACTGAAGAAAACTACAGATTGCCACGCAAAAAATAAACCCTCACACAGCTCCGTTGGCTAAGAAAAATTAAAAAGGTCTGGCTCTCAAAATACTGTATGGTGATGCAAAAGGTGCAGAGTGTTCCAAATGGGGGATAAGATTGGGCACCATTTATCAGTGCGACACTGGCCACACATCTATGAATTTATTATTGATTTACCCCATAGTTATACCACCTTATTATGATCTGATGTACTCTGCACAGCTTAAATATGCCCCTACATTATAAACTGAAATATCAGTAAAACCTGAAATAGAACTACTAAGCAAAATCTGTGCTCCAAAATTAAAATGGCGCTCCCTCCCTTCTGAACCCTACAGCCCAAACAGCATTAAATGCCAACATATATGTTATTCCCATACACTGGAGAGCCCGCTAAACCGTTTTAGCTATTTGTCTTCAGTGGTACAAGCTGGACACAACATATTGTGCACTAAAACTTTATATCAGTGAAAAATTGCAGTGTTCCCTTTGCACCATCTTCTGTGCATTCATTTCTAAAAAAAAATAAAATACCTGTGGGGTCAAAATGCTCAGTACACCCCTTTAACAATGCCTTAAGGGCTGTAGTTTCCAAAATGGGGTTCACTTCTTGGGGGGTTTGTTTTACTATTTGACCTCAGAGCCCTGCAATTGTGGGCCAATTATGTGAAAATCACCAAAGTAGGCCTCCAATATGCGTTGTGCTCTTTCAATCCTGAGCCATGTCATATATTTCCAGGCTAATGATGAATGCCTTGAGGGGTGTAGTTTCCAAAATGGGGTCACTTCTCGGGGGGCTTCCACTGTAATCTGGTACTTTAGGGGCTTTGCAAATGCGACAGGGCCCCCAAAAACCAATCCAGCAAAATCTGTGCTTCAAAAGCCAAATGGCGCTCCTCTTCTGAGCCCTGCTGTAACGTCTATGGCCACGGTCCGTCGTTCTGACTTACCCCTCGACGCCCGTGGCCACGGACATCCGAGTTCCTTGCAGCATTGTCCTCCTGTGAGGCGCCAGCACTCACTTCCGGATATCGAGACGGTCTCCGGAGGACGCGCGCGCCCGGTCTTAAAGGGCCAGCGCGCGCATAATTGCAGGAAGTCTGCAATCTAGCCAAGGATGCTCTGTGCTATAAAAGGGGCTCTGCCCTCTTGTTCCTTCCCAGAGCATTGTTCGTTACCCAAAGTTTGTCTTGCTAATGGTCCCCTAGTGTCTTTTAGTTTCCTAGTGTTCCCTGTTCCTGTATCCTGTTTCCGTGCTATCCTGATCTAGTGCCATGCTTAGCTGTTGCCGTCTTGTGCTGCATTCCACACCTGTTCTGCTACACCCCGCCTGACGTCTACCTGCCGCCTGGTCCCAGCCGTGCCTGCCTTGCTACTGTCTACATTGCCTCAGGTATCCTCTCTGAACCATAGACTCTGTACTTTACCTGTTTGACCAGCTGCCATCCTGCTGCGCGGTATGGCCCAGTGGGTCCACACCCCGCATCATGACCGTACGCTCTGGCCATGGACTCCGCTGGTCAATTCATGGGCATGTTACCCTCCCAAGCCAGGCGGACCTGCAGGATATCCGAGCCAGACAGGATCAACTTCTTGTGGCCGTGGAATCCATGGCACAGCAGCTAGGGACGCTAGCTGCTTCCCTTCCTGCCTCTATGCAAGCTCCTCAGATCGACCCTCCTGCTACACCACCTGGCAGTTCCGGCTCGGATCCTCGGTTCTCGCTGCCATTACCTTCTCGGTTCTATGGAGACGCAAGTATGTGCCGGGGGTTTCTGAACCAATGCTATATCCATTTTACCCTGCACGCCCGAGCATTTCCGTTGGACGGAACCAAGATCGCCTTCATCATGTCTCTACTTCCCGGCAAGGCACTGGCATGGGAAATCCATATCTGGGAATGTCAGGGACGCGAGACCCAAGACTTCTAGGCGTTCATGCGGTTATTCCGGACTGTTTTTGAGGAGCCAGGAAGAGTCTCTTCGGCAGCTACTGCTATCTTTAACCTTCACCAGGAGGACACCTCTGTGGGTGAATACACCATCCAGTTCCGGACCCTGGCTGGAGAACTATCCTGGAACAATGAGGCCTTGGTGGCACCCTTTTGGCATGCTCTATCGTACGAGATCAAGGACGAACTGGCCGCTCGTGATCTTCCACCTGTCTTGGACGACTTTATTCTGAAAACAGCAGTATATGACCACATATGGGGTTTTGCCATACTCGGCAGAAATTGTTGTACAAATATTGGGGTGATTTTTCTGCTTTATCCGTTGTGAAAATAATTTTTTTTTTTTAATTTTAGTGGAAAAGATTTTCATTTCCACAGCCTATTTCCAATAAACTCTGCAAAAAACTTGTGAGGTCTAAATCCTCACTATACCCCTGGATAGATTCCTTAAGGGGTGTAGTTACCTAAGTGGTAAAAAAAACTACAATGGATGAAGACAAAGAACATGCACGGGTATGTATATGGCAATAAGTCTATAGACACAAATAATATATAATAAAGCGTATAAATGTATTAACAAAAATACTCCACAAACACGATAAAAACATTTAAAAAAAGCAGATGGCTGCTAGAACTGGTTCAACTGGGAGATACTGCCCTAATAACCAGCCCAATACTAACTCCCCCAGAAAAGAACCTACTTCAAATAACCCTCACGTAATGATGACAAAGATATGGACACAGATAAAAAGAATATTGCATCAGACCATGTGAATAAATGAGTACTGAAGGCGTAATTAAGTGTCCAAACAGAGGGGGTTATGGACGTATAAAGCGCCCCACGTGTATCGCCACAACGTGGCTTCCTGAGGGGTAGTGAAGTGAGGAGTATTATATAGGGTAGAGTTTTAATTATAATGATTGTAAGCTGTGTGCTAAGAGGAAGGAAAGGGTGAGGGGCGCACACACTTAACTCTTCCTTATCACTGCCTGTTGAAAAAAAACAATGGAGTAAACGGACCTCTGTCCGTGTGCTATGCGAATGCGCAGGAGACCGGCGCCCTGTTATATGCCAAGTGCTGATTGAATCTCCACACTGCCCGTACACGATGCGCATGCGCTAGGGCCGTGTGTTCACAGCCCCACACGCATGCCCAGCGCGACAGACAGGTGGGAAACCCAATAACACGGCGACCGTACTCCGTGCGCACTCGCCGCACAGGCCGACACCATGCGCGGCTCCCCGCACATGCACAGTAAGCCGGCGCCGGGAGACACAGGTCAAATTATAAATCGATGCATTGATACTGAGAAAAATGAATGTATGTGATAGTGTGTATGTTATGAAAAGCATGTATCCTATTGATAATAAGTGATGATAATACCTTGTGCATAAAAAGTGTGTATAATAAAATGTGCCAATTTTATTAATAAAGAAGATAGAGATAAACTGTAATAACTGTCAGTGTGATATTAAAATGTGTGAAAAAATAAAGAGTATTGTGAGATAAAATGACTGAATAAATATACATATAAATAATGTGAAACTAAATGTAAAAATTAAATATAAAAATAAATACAAAAAAATAAATAAATGTACAAGTGCTATAAATGAAAATAAACATATATAAATAAAAATATAGATAAATATTGTGTATAAAAAAAAAAATTCATACTCGGGCATACCATGCATACCGCATTCATACAATAATACACTATAATGCAAATAAGAAGATATCGTAACAAACTATTGAAACGTAGATGCATGTGTATAAAATGCTATATAGAGGCGAGGCGTCTCGTGTAAGAGAAAGGAAGAGGCAAGCGTAATGGCATGGCTGTAGACAGAAGGCGCGTAATCAAAAGTAAAATATACATTAAATGGAAAAAAATAATAATATATATATATATATATATATATATATATGTCGACTAAATATATGTAAATAAAAGTGAAAGTGATAAAGAAAAAAGATGAGAAACGAACTGATATTTATATAAAGTCATACACTGTGTATAAATGTATGTTATTTTGATTGTAGTATAGAAAACAACAAACGTAGGACTAGTATGTGATAAAACAAAACAAACATAGGTGAGTAAAATACATATACACTACCGTTCAAAAGTTTAGGGTCACTTAGAAATGTCCTTATTTTTGAAAGAAAAGCACAGTTTTTTTCAATGAAGATAATATTAAATTAATCAAAAATACACTCTATACATTGTTAATGTGCTAAATGACTATTCTAGCTGCAAACGTCTGGTTTTTAATGCAATATCTACATAGGTGTATAGAGGCCCATTTCCATCAACCATCACTCCAGTGTTCTAATGGTACATTGTGTTTGCTAACTGTGTTAGAAGGCTAATGGATGATTAGAAACACTTGAAAACCCTTGTGCAATTATGTTAGCACCGCTGTAAACAGTTTTGCTATTTACAGGAGCTATAAAACTGACCTTCCTTTGAGCTAGTTGAGAATCTGGAGCATTACATTTGTGGGTTCGATTAAACTCTCAAAATGGCTAGAAAAATAGAGCTTTCATGTGAAACTCGACAGTCTATTCTTGTTCTTAGAAATGAAGGCTATTCCATGCGAGAAATTGCCAAGAAACTAAAGATTTCCTACAACGATGTGTACTACTCCCTTCAGAGGACAGCACAAACAGGCTCTAACCAGAGTAGAAAGAGAAGTGGGAGCGGGGCGCTGCACAACTGAGCAACAAGACAAGTACATTAGAGTCTCTAGTTTGAGAAATAGACGCCTCACAGGTCCTCAACTGGCAGCTTCATTAAATAGTACCCGCAAAACGCCAGTGTCAACGTCTACAGTGAAGAGGCGACTCCGGGATGCTGGCCTTCAGGGCAGAGTGGCAAAGAAAAAGCCATATCTGAGACTGGCTAATAAAAGGAAAAGATTAATATGGGCAAAAGCACACAGACATTGGAAAGAGGAAGATTGGAAAAAAGTGTTATGGTCAGACGAATCGAAGTTTGAAGTGTTTGGATCACACAGAAGAACATTTGTGAGACGCAGAACAACTGAAAAGATGCTGGCAGAGTGCCTGACGCCATCTGTCAAGCATGGTGGAGGAAATGTGATGGTCTGGGGTTGCTTTGGTGCTGGTAAAGTGGGAGATTTGTACAAGGTAAAAGTGATTTTGAATAAGGAAGGCTATCACTCCATTTTGCAACGCCATGCCATACCCTGTGGACAGCGCTTGTTAGGAGCCAATTTCACCCTACAACAGGACAATGACCCAAAGCACACCTCCAAATTATGCAAGAACTATTTAGGGAAGAAGCAGGCAGCTGGTATTCTATCTGTAATGGAGTGGCCAGCGCAGTCACCAGATCTCAACCCCATAGAGCTGTTGTGGGAGCAGCTTGACCGTATGGTACGCAAGAAGTGCCCATCAAGCCTATCCAACTTGTGGGAGGGGCTTCTGGAAGCATGGGGTGAAATTTCTCCCGATTACCTCAGCAATTTAACAGCTAGAATGCCAAAGGTCTACAATGCTGTAATTGCTGCAAATGGAGCATTCTTTGACGAAAGCAAAATTTGAAGGAGAAAATTATTATTTCAAATAAAAATCATTATTTCTAACCTTGTCAATGTCTTGACTATTTTTCTAGTCATTTTGCTACTCATTTGATAAATATAAGTGTGAGTTTTCATGGAAAACACAAAATTGTCTGGGTGACCCCAAACTTTTGAACAGTAGTGTATAAAATGAGAATTTGCCAAAAATAAATAAATAAATAACAAAATATATGCCATTCTTGAGATGTGGTGGATGAAAACTCTGGTAGTGTAGGAGGCTGTTAGAGAAATTTCCGGTTATTCATCTGGGTACCAACAATCTGCATGCATCATATGTCCCAGGGGGAGCTATACTGGGAGTGTCACTTGTTGAGAAGGATCGGGTGTACCTGTAGATCATAGACTAAATAACAGCATGCAATGTCAGTCAGCTGCTTCAAAGGTCAGCAAGATATTGTCGTGTATTAAAAGAGGCATGGACTCGCGGGACAGGGATGTAATATTACCACTTTACAAAGCATTAGTGAGGCCTCATGTAGAATATGCAGTTCTGGGCTCCAGTTCATAGAGAGGATGCCCTGGAGTTGGAAAAAATACAAAGAAGAGCAACGAAGCTAATAAGGGGCATGGAGAATCTAAGTTATGAGGAAAGATTTAAATAATGAAACCTATTTAGACTTAGAAAGAGATGACTAAGGGGGGACATTATTAATTTATATGAATATATTAATGGCATATACAAGAAATATAGTGAAAACCTGTTCAATGCAAAATCCCCTAAAAAAACAAGGGGGCACTCCCTCCGTCTGGAGAAAAAAAGGTTCAACCTGCAGAGGCGACAAGCCTTCTTTACTGTGAGAACTGTAAATCTATGGAATAGTCACCGCAGGAGCTGGTCACAGCAGGGACAGTAGATGGCTAAAAAATATCAGCTCCCATGTCAATGTGTAGAATTTTTGTTTCATTCCTTCCCTTTTTTCTCATCCCTTGGTTGAACTTGATGGACATATCTTTTTTCAACTGTACTAACTGTAACTAAGTTTTATTGGAAAAAAATTAGATTTTCATTTTCATGGCACAATTCAAATGATTTCCGCAAAAAATCTATGGAGTAAAATGCTCACTATACCCCTAGATTAATTTCTTGAGGGTGTAGTTTCCCAAATAAAATCACTTTTGGGGGGTTTCCACTATTTTGGTACCTCAGGGGCTTTGCAAATGCATAATGTCAATCAAAAACCATTCCAGGCACCAATGGGTGGGTGATAAGGTATTAATCCACACCTCCAGTGCGGGGATTGTTTTATTGTTTTTAGTTAAACGGTTGAACAGGCAGTTTATGTTGTGGGAATCCATGCTCAGGGACATCTATTTCTGTACCGTATATTTAATAGCTCTTATATGAGAATTATATCATGGAACGTCAAAGGATTAAGGTCTCCACATAAACGCATGATGGTATTACGTCATCTGAAACGTTTGCGTGCAGACATAGCGCTTTTACAAGAAACGCATTTGGCAGAGGCAGATTTCTTTAGGATGAAAAGGTTGTGGGTGGGTCAAGTGTTCGGATCCCCGGCTGTCGATTCGAAAGCGGGAGTTATTGTTCTTATACACCAAAAGTTTTCCTCAACAGTGTCACAGGTCGATGGATAAATGTATTACTTACTGGCGCCACTGAACAAATCAGTCTGTACAATGTCTATGGCCCAAACACACGTAGCTCATCTTTTTTTCATAATTTAAGCACTACAATTGAAGTGGATCGACATCCACATAAAATTCTAGGAGGTGACCTAAATGTCGTTTTACACCCGAGTGAAGATAGGACCACCACAGCTCAGGGGGGGAGAGCCACCTCTATCACAACTGAAACGATATTAAAAAAATTCCTTACAGCCACTGATTTGACGGATATCTGGAGACTTCAAAACCCAGATGGTAGGGAATATTCCCATTATTCACATCCACACCAATCCTGGTCTCGCATTGACTATATGTTAGTATCCCCACTTTTATTACACCGAATGCGAGGGTGTGTAATTGAGCAGATGCTTATCTCAGATCATTCCCCTGTAGTATTGGAAGTACATGATTGCTTCCCCCACGGCACGGATTATTTATGGAGATTTCCGTCAAGTCTGGCTACGGAGGAATCCTTCCAAAGCAAACTTAAAGGATGGTGGCAGGAGTATGAATTGACAAATGGAGTTCATGCAGATAACACCCAGCTTTATTGGGATACAGCGAAGGCAGTCATGCGGGGTCACATTATGGCATATGTTGCTAATTTTAAGAAAGTAACTAAACAAAAAATTGAGACTTACAGTACAACTCTCAGGACATCTTACACTCTTTTCCAGAAGTCGCCTTCTCTAGTTAATAGAGAAGCCTGGAAAAAAGCCAAAAGCGACTACGAGCTGTGGTTAGATAAGGGTGAGAAACTGAAGCGCTCGGCCTTAGAGGCGAAATTGTTTCGTTTTGGCAACAAGGCAGGTAGTCTTCTGGCCAGGCTCTCAAAAGGTCCATGGTCACACTCTGTTATCGCTAGGTTGAAGGATCAATTGGGGCAGATGCAGAATCACCCCAAACAAATCAATTCCATTTTGAGGGATTTTTATGCCACTTTATACGCTAGTCGCCAGAGTATACCGGGGGTGACTCCTCTTTCTTTAGATTCCCTGAATTTGCCGGTTCTTACCGAGGAAGAGAAGGTCTTGTTAGATTCACCAATTACGGAAGATGAGCTCAAATCTGCGATCAATTCCCTGAAACTTAATAAAGCGCCAGGCCCTGATGGGTATACTGGGGAATATTTCAAAGCTCTGAGGGATCAAATGGCTCCATGTTTGCTTCAACTATATAATGGCTACTTGTCTGGGCAGCCGATTCCACCAGCCTCTAATGTCGCATATATAAAGGTATTGCCGAAACAGGATAAGGATCCTGTTCTAGCATCATCATACCGACCAATCTCGTTAATTAATTTGGACCTTAAGTTGATGTCTAAAATAATGGCAGATAGGCTAGCCTTCATTCTCCCTAGATTAATTTCCCCTAGCCAGGTGGGCTTCGTCAAGGGCCGCTCAGCAGTGTCAAACATACGGAAAATTCTGAGTGTTCTAGATGACGTAAATCTTAATACTTCTGCTCATCCATCTCCGGCAATCCTTACCGTGGATGCTGAAAAAGCTTTTGATATGGTGGACTGGGGATGGTTGGGTAGGACTCTAGATTCCATGCATATAGTGGGCCCTTTTCGTACATACTTGTCCGCACTTTACACTGAACCGTCAGCACGGGTATACACTCCTGGTTTCCTGTCATCCCCTATTCCTTTATTTAAGGGCACTAGACAAGGTTGCCCGCTTTCCCCTCTTCTTTTTAACATTGCCCTTGAACCTTTTATTAGGGCATTGGAGGCTGATGGGGACATTCATGGTATAGCGGTAGGTTCGACAGTAGTTAAGGCGTCATATTTTGCAGACGATGTATTGGTCTTTTTATCAGACCCGCTTAAGGACCTTCCTAGGGTTTTTGACCTACTGAGGGCTTTTGAGGCCTCTTCTGGGTTTAAGGTGAATGTGGAGAAAAGTGAACTCCTAGATTTGTCCCGTACACGAACCTCAAGTAACTGGTCCACTCTAAACATCCCGGTGACCATAGCCAAAAGGTCAATCAAATATCTGGGAATCCATATAGGCCGTACCCCAGATTCTATATATACTCTCAACTACCCCCCCCCCCTGTTGTCTAAATTGGTTAATGAATTAACGAGATGGCGCAGCTTGCCATTATCTTTTATGGGAAAATGTCATTTACTTAAGATGATAAGCTTTCCCAGATTGCTGTACCCGATGCAGACTATACCCCTTCTCCTTAGACACACTGATATTTTGAAGCTTAATGCAGCCTTTACTTCCTTTATTTGGTCCCAAAAACGACCAAGGATAGCGCTGAGGAAGCTTATGTTACCCAAAGACCAGGGAGGCCTCAATTTCCCGGACCTTCGTAGGTACAATTTAGCATGCCTTGCTCGCCACGGGATAGATTGGTTGCAGCAATCTAACTTTTATTCCAATTATTCCCTAGAGGCGGGAGTGGTGTACCCGCTGCAGTTGTCATCGTTACTGCATACTGGTTTTGGTATACTTCCTGACAGTGTGAGACACAGCATATTACTACGAGATACAATAATGGCATGGAAGTCCCTTAGGTCTTCATTTGGGCTTCCTCAGCGTATATCCCCACACATGAATCTATGGGGACACCCGGGCTTCACGCAGGGGAGAGAAATTTTCGACATTGGCGGGCTTTGGGCATTACAACACTTAGGCACATTCTGCACCCCTCTGAAAACCGTGTAAGGAGCTTTCAGGAACTGGTAGATACTTTTAATGTCCCTTTGCATCATCATTTAGCTTACTGTCAGCTACACTCCTTTATACACTCCTTAAGTCGAGGTGTGACACAGGTGTGGTTGGAAAATCCCATTGATTCTATGATTGAATCTCCTCCAGCTAAAACCTCCTTATCACATCTGTATAAAACATTTCGGGATCAACAGGGGAGGTCTACGGCAGCACTTCTGTTTAAAGCATGGAGCAAAGAGTTCCCGGTCTCAGAATTATCTCAACAAATCTTGGAAGGGTGGTTAAAAGTGAGAAAAGCGGTAGTAAATGAGCAATGGCGTGAGACACATTTTAAATTTATACATCGCGCTATTTATGGTTTCAATATTCCCCCACACCCAAATGCGCCAGATAGATTGGAAGCTTGCCCAAGATGTGCCACTCCCAAAACCGATCTTCTACATGGATTATGGAAGTGCCCCAAACTCGTTCCATATTGGACCGAGATAGTGCAATTTATAAAGGATACTTGGGAAATCTCACTTACCCTAGACCCACTGTCTCTGCTGTTTCATGTCTTTCCTGATCTCCCGAGTGCACCACAAGCCCTTCATGTATTCTTGCTGATCGCTAAAAGATGCTTATTGGCACAATGGCTTACGCCCCTTATACCTACACTTACAGATCTAATGTACCAGATGAAGAAGGGTATACATATGGATAAGTTAGACATAGAGCGTACACCGGAAGCTAAAGCTTCCAAATTTTTTCAGAAATGGAAGACTTTTATTTCCAAGCATTACCGACAAAGCGAGATTGTGGAATTGATGGCACCATTTCATTACACGTCCTGGTATTTGACAAGAGCGGTGGCGGGGACGCTAGGTAACTTGGGGCCTCGGTGAGGGTCTAGCGAGGGGTGGGGGGGGGGGTGCACAAAGCTTGACCATGAAGATATATATGATTATTAGATCTGATGTCCAAATGTCGTATATTGGTTGCTATTGAAGATTAATTGAAAACTGATGGGCCCCTGAGCTATGGTGGGGGGGGGGTATGTTTGATTGTTTAAGTTACTTTGGTCTAATGTTATTTGTAACAACAAGTACCTCAATGGTAATTGGCGATACTGCGAATGTTGCAGAATATCGTATTCTCTGCTGTATCTTATGCAATATGTTGCTATTATTGTACATTTCCTTTTCTCAGGGATCAATTTTGATGTATAATATTTGATTTCTCTTTGATTTTCTGTTTCTTGTAATGTTATAAAATTTGTTTACAAAAAAAAAACCATTCCAGGAAAATCTGCACTCCCAAAAGCCAAGTTGCACTCCTTCCTTTCAGAGTTCTGCTATGTGTCCAAACAGAAGTTTATAACCACATATGGGGTAATACCATACTCGGGAGAAATTGCTTTACAAATGTTGGGGTGCTTTTTCTCCTTTATTTCTTGTGAAAATGAAAAAATCTGAGCTAAAACTTAATTTTATGAGGAAAAAAAGTACATTTTCATTTTCACGGCGTAATTCCAATAAATTCAGCAAAAAACCTGTATGATCAAAATGCTCACTATACCACTAGATTAATTCCTTGGGGTCTAGTTTCCAAATGGTGACTATTTGGGGGGAGGGGTTATGTTTTGGCACCACAAGACCTCTTAAAACCTGACATGGTGCCTAAAATATATTCTAATAAAAAGCAGGCCCCAAAATCCATTAGGTGCTCCTTCATTTCTGAGGCCTGTGTTTTAGTCCATTAGCACACTAGAGCCACATATGGGATATTTCTAAAAACTGCAGAATCTGGGCAATAAATATTGAGTTTTGTTTCTCTGGTAAAACGCTCTGTGTTACAGGAAAAAAATGGATTAAACCTGAATTTCTGCAAAAAAAAAGGAAATGTATATATTTTAACTGCACATTTCTTTAAATCCTGTGAAATGCCTAAAGGGTTAAGAAACTTTCTAAATGCTGTTTTAAATACTTTGAAGGGTGCAATTTTTAAAATGGGGTGATTTATGGGGACTTTCTAATATATGGCCCAACAAACCACTTAAGAACTGAACTGGTACCTAAAAGTTAGGGATTCTATAATCAGGAAGACGGATAGAATAATTTGTCGCCAAGACCACCTCAACCGAATGGTTTGCTGTCTCCCTGGTGCCAGGGTTCGGCATGTGATGGAACGGGTGGACAAATTGCTGGGAGGGGCTGGTGATGATCCAGCTGTCGTGGTCCATGTGGGTACCTATGATAGAATACATGGTAGGTGGAGGAGCCTTAAGAATAATTTTAAAGAACTAGGCTACAAGCTGAAGGGAAGGACCTCCAAGGTTGTATTCTCAGGAATACTGCCTGTGCCATGCGCATCACAGGAAAGACAGCGGGAGCTCAGGGAGTTAAATGCATGGCTGAACTTTTGGTGTAGAGGAGAAGGCTTTGGGTTCCTAGAGCACTGGGCTGACTTTTCATTGGGGTACAAACTGTATTCTGCAGATGATTTGCACCTAAGGGTATGTTCACACGTAGTCAACAAACACGTCTGAAAATCCAGAGCTGTTTTCAAGGGAAAACAGACCCTGCTTTTCAGACGTTTTTTTACCAACTCGCATTTTTCGCTGCGTTTTCACGCCGTTTTCGCGGCGTTTTTTACGTCCGTTTTTTGAGCTGTTTTCATTGGAGTCTATGAGAAAACAGCTCCAAAAACGTCCAAAGAAGTGTCCTGCACTTCTTTTGACGAGGCTGTATTTTTACGCGTCGTCGTTTGACAGCTGTCAAACGACGACGCGTAAATAACAGGTCGTCTGCACAGTACGTCGGCAAACCCATTCAAATGGATGGGCAGATGTTTGCCGACGTATTGTAGCCCTATTTTCAGACGTAAAACGAGGCATAATACGCCTCGTATACGTCTGAAATTTGGCCGTGTGAACATACCCTTAATGGAAGGGGGTCCGCTGTGCTGGGGAAGAGAATTCTAGCTGGGGTGGCGGAGTATTTAAACTAGGGCTGAGGGAGGAGGCCAATGTAGAAAATAAAGGGATAGTTCGGTTAGAGAGGGGTCAGACTATATTGGTGGGGGAGAAACAGACAGTGGGGAGAGAACTAGTCAACAAGATAAGGAGATCCCTTTGTTAAAAAACAGCAGTGAAAATAAAAATGCCCAAATAATGTCAAATAATCACTTTTCTGATACTGAAAGTGAAACATTTAAAGGCAAGTTAAAGTGTATGTTCACAAATGCCAGAAGTCTAGCAAGCAAAATGGAGGCCTTGGTACTGGAAGAAAATATAGATATAGTTGGTGTTGCTGAAACATGGCTGGACTCTTCACATGATTGGGCTGTAACTCTACAGGGTTTTACACTGTTTCGGAAAGAAAGGACAAATAGGAAAGGTGGTGGTGTATGTCTGTATATGAGAAGCGATATGAAGGTGAGTGTGAATGAGACATTAGAGGGTGAAGATTGTGAGGAGGTTGAAACCTTGTGGGTGGAAATACAAAGGGAGGTAAACACTGAAAAAATTCCTTTTGGTGTAATCTATAGACCCCCCAATATAACTGAGGAGATGGATGATCAGCTATATAAACAGATGGAGTGGGCTACACAGGCGGGTACCGGGATATTAATTGGTGTCATGGTTCGGCTTCAACTGCAAAAGGGAGACATTTCCTCAACCTGTTGCAGGAAAATTTTATGGGCCAGTTTGTGGAAGACCCGACTAGAGGTTAAAACTCTGTTGGATCTGGTCATTTGTAATAATGCAGAGCTTGTTGGGAACGTCAATGTTCGTGAAAACCTCGGTAACAGTGATCATAATATAGTTATATTTTATATATACTGTAAAAAACAAGCACAGGCTGGGAGGGCAAAAACACTTAGGCCCCATGCACACGAACGTGTTTTTGCGTCCGCAATTCCCCCGAAAATCCACGGGAGAATTGCGGACCCATTCATTTCTATGGGCCCATACACACTATCCGTGTTTTCACGGGTCCCCGCATGTCCGCAAATCCGTGCCGCACAAACTCAGGACATGTCTTATTACGGCCCGCAAATTCGATGCGGACATACCCATAGAAGTCAATGGGCCCGTGGAAAATGCGGGTACACCTCCGTGTGTCAACCGCAGTTTGCGGATTTGCGGAAGTGTTGCTAGGCCACAACCGGGAATGAGTTCTGTCGTCATCCTGTTTTACCTAGGCTTTTTTTTTAATCAGCATTTTGCGGATTACATACGGATGAACTGCGGATTACATACGGATGAACTGCGGAGGACATTTCACGGAACACGGACCTAGAATTTGCGGACCAGAAAAACACTACGGTCGTGTGTATGAGGCCTTAATTTTAAGAAGGCGAATTTCCCCAGGATGAGGGCTGCAATTCAGGATATAAACTAGGAAGAACTAATGTCAAATAATGGTACAAATGATAAATGGGAGATTTTCAAATCTACTTTGGGTAATTATAGTGCAAAATGTATTCCTATAGGTAACAAGTATAAACGACTAAAATTAAACCCCACATGGCTTACACCTTCTGTAAAAAGGGCAATGCATGACAAAAAAAGGGCTTTTAAAAAAACAATCTAGTTTTACCACTTTATTAGCGATTTTATATTTATGCTAACGAGTTGCTTAATGCCCAGGTGGGCGTATTTTTACTTTGATTAGACCAAGTGGGCGTTGACCAGGGGAGTGTATGACGCTGACCAATCAGAGTCATGCACTCCTCTCCATTCATTTACTCAGCGCATAGGGATCCTGCTATATTCTTATGTGCTGTGTTATACTAACACATTATCGATACTGAAGTGTTTAGACAGTGAATAGACATTTCACGGGATGTCTATTCACAATCCCTGCACTTCGTTACTCTGTCTGTGGTAGTTACAGCAGAGGAAGCGTGATCTCGCGAGATCTCGCTGTAAATGACAGGTTACAACGAGATCACGCTTCCTCTGCTGTAACTACCATAGAAACAGTAACGAAGTGCAGAGATTGTGAATAGACATCCCATGGAATGTTTATTCACTGTCTAAACACTTCAGTATCGTTAATGTGTTAGTATAAGACCGCACATAAGGATCTAACAGGATCCCTTTGCGCTGCCTAAATGAATGGAGAGCAGTGCATGAGGCTGATTGGTCAGCGCCATACACTCCTCTGTACAACGCCCACTTGGTCTAAAGTAAAAATACGCCTACTTGGGCATTAAGCAACTCATTAGCATAAATCTAATATCGCTAATAAAGTAGTGAAAATAGATCGTTTTTTTAAAATAAAAAGCATTACTGTCACCTACATTATAGCGCCCATCTCCTTATGTAGGAGATAGGGCACTTATAATGTGGTGACAGAGCCCCTTTAACATCCATTGTGGGGAAAATGTTTGAGGGGCTATTGAGGGACTATATACAGGATTATGTGACAAAAAATAGTATTATTCAACTTATTTATTAATGATATAGAGGATGGGATTAATAGCACTATTTCTATTTTTGCAGATGACACCAAACTATGTAATATAGTTTAGTGAGGCCTCATCTAGAATATGCGGTTCAGTTCTAGGCTCCAGTTCATAGAAAGGATGCCTTGGATTTGGAAAAAATGCAAAGAAGAGCAACGAAGCTAATAAGGGGCATGGAGAATCTAAGTTATGAGGAAAGTTTAAAAGAACTAAACCTATTTAGCCTTGAAAAAAGACGACTCAGGTGGGACATGATTAACTTATATAAATATATTAATGGCACATACAAAAAATATGGTGAAATCCTGTTCCATGTAAAACCCCCTCAAAAAACAGGGGGGCACTCCCTCCATCTGGAAAAAGAAAGGTTCAACCTGCGGAGGCAACAAGCCTTCTTTACTGTGAGAACTGTGAATCTACGGAATAGTCTACCGCAGGAGCTGGTTACAGCAGGGACAGTAGATGGCTTTAAAAAAATCTATGTGTAGAAATTTTTTACTTCCCCTTTCCCATCCCTTGGTTGAACTTGATGGACATGTGTCTTTTTTCAACCATACAATCTATGTAACTATGAAATATACATGAAAATGTGAGAAATTGCTGCTAAACTTTGAAGCTTTGTAACATTCTAAAAAATTCAAGGATGTTCAAAAAACAATACCAACATAAAGTAGACCTATGGTAAATGTAAATTAGTAACTATTTTGTGTGGTATAACTATTTGTCCTACAAGTAGATACATTAAAACTTTTGCGTTTTTCACAAATAAACACTGAATGTATTGACCAAATTTTACCTTTAACATAAAGTGCAATGTGTCACAAGAAAATCTCCAAAATCGCTGGGATAAGTAAAAGCATTCCAAAGTTGTTACCACATAAAGTGACACGTCAGTGTAATGATGGGGGTAGGGAAACGGACAAGTGAGCCCTAATCTACCCGCCACTCTGTCCCTGCCTACTTGCAACGACCCGCCCTAGGCGACGGGGTACAACTGGGCGGCGGTCCCTACGCTCAGTAAGTGCACGAGACAAACAGACAAGGGTACACAAAGCTAAGGGAAATGGGGCAGTTGCCCACGGCAACACCGTGAAAAACAAGAGTGGTGAACGAGCCGAGTCAAACCAGGAGTGTACGAGGTACCAAACGCAGAGCAGGAGAGTAGTCAGTAAGCCAGGGTCAGTATGGAGCAGGATCAAATAGTAGAAGCTGTAGCTGGGCCAGGAAACCACACGAGAAGAATCACAAGCAAAGGAGGAACCGGAAAGGCAGGTATAAATAGACAGAGGGCGGGAGCTAGCTCCGTCTGGCCAGGCTGCGATAGGCTCTCCCACTCCTAAGCCTGCCAGCCTGAGTGGTGGAAGCTGGAGTCAGTCTCAGAGACATAGACTCAGGTGCAGACTGATTACCTATGGGCGTATACACAGAAGTTGTGCCTGGCAGATCCTTTACAGTACCCCCCCCTTTTATGAGGGGCCACCGGACCCTTTCTAAGTGGACCTGGTTTATTGGGGAAACGAAGATGGAACTTCATGACCAATACAGCAGCGTGAACATCCCGGGCGGGTACCCAAGTCCTCTCCTCAGGCCCGTATCTTCTCCAATGGACCAGGTACTGGAGGGAGCCTTGGACCATCTTGCTGTCCACAATCTTGGCCACCTCGAATTCCACCCCCTCAGGGGTGAGAACGGGAACAGGAGGTTTCCTCGAGGGAGCCAAGGACGGGGAGCAGCGTTTAAGGAGGGAGGCATGAAACACGTCGTGTATTCGAAAAGATGGGGGCAGCTCCAGTAGGAAGGAGACAGGATTAAGGACTTCAATGACCTTATACGGCCCAATAAACCGGGGAGCAAACTTCTTGGACGGGACCCTAAGGCGCAAGTTCCTAGACAATAACCACACCAGATCCACGACCATAAACAAGGGGTTAGCAGAACGTCTTCTATCAGCCTGAGTTTTTTGTACGCTCTGGGACGCCTCTAGGTTCTTCTGAACCTGGGCCCAGACTGTGCACAGTTCCCGATGAACGACCTCTACCTCGGGATTGTTGGAACTACCAGGTGAAACGGAGGAGAACCGTGGATTAAACCCAAAATTACAGAAAAAGAGGGAGACCCCTGACGAGTTACTGACCCGGTTATTAAGGGAAAATTCGGCGAGGGGAATGAATGAGACCCAATCATATTGTCAGTCAGAGATAAAACACCTTAAATATTGTTCTAGAGATTGATTAGTCATCTCAGTTTGGCCATTAGTTTCAGGATGGAAGGCAGAGGAGAAGGACAGATCAATCTCCAACTTTTTACAGAAGGCTCTCCAAAACAATGAAACAAATTGTACCCCTCTGTCCGAAACAATATTGACAGGGACCCCATGGAGACGCAGGATGTGTTTGACAAACAAGGTAGCTAACGTCTTAGCATTGGGTAGTTTCTTGAGGGGCACAAAGTGGCACATCTTACTGAAGCAGTCTACTACAACCAATACCACCGACTTGCCTTGAGATGGAGGCAAATCGGTGATAAAATCCATGGAGATATGGGTCCAACGTCTCTGGGGAATGGGCAAAGAACGTAGTATGCCCGCTGGTCGGGACCTGGGAGTCTTGGACCTAGCACAAACCTCACAAGCGGCGACGTAGGCCTTAACGTCTTTAGGCAACCCAGGCCACCAATAGTTTCTGGCAATGAGGTGTTTGGTACCCAGGACGCCTGGATGACCAGATAGTGCGGAGTCATGATTTTCCCTAAGTACCCTTAGCTGGAATTGCAGGGGAACAAACAGCTTGTCCTCAAGAAGGTTCCCGGGAGCTGAACCTTGATCAGCCGCAATTTCAGAGACTAAATAAGCATCAATAGAAGAAATGATTATACCGGGAGGCAAAATACAAGCAGGATCTTCCTCCGAAGGAGGGCTGGCCATGAAGCTACGCGACAGTGCATCAGCCTTAATATTTTTAGACCCAGCCCTATAGGTAACCAAAAAGTTGAATCTGGTAAAAAATAGCGCCCACCGAGCTTGTCTCGGGTGTAGCCTCCGGGCAGATTCTAGGAAAACCAGATTCTTGTGGTCGGTAAGGACCGTTACCTGTTGCCTAGCCCCCTCTAGGAAGTGGCGCCACTCTTCAAATGCCCATTTAATGGCTAAGAGTTTGCGGTTGCCAATATCATAGTTACTCTCAGTGAGCGAAAACTTCCTGGAGAAGTAGGCACAGGGACGGAGATGGGTGAAGGACCTGGTACCCTGGGACAAGACAGCCACCACTCCCACCTCGGATGCGTCAACTTCCACGATAAATGGCTCCATTTGGTTGGGCTGAACCAGCACCGGGGCCGAGATAAAGCACTTCTTAAGGACCTCAAAAGCCTGGACAGCCTCAGGAGGCCAGTGGAGGAGATCAGCACCTTTGCGAGTGAGGTCCGTAAGAGGCTTAGCGATGACCGAGAAGTTAGCAATAAATCTCCTGTAATAATTAGCGAACCCCAAGAAACACTGTAATGCCTTCAGGGAGGCAGGTTGGACCCATTCCGCCACAGCCTGGACCTTGGCGGGGTTCATGCGTGATTCATGAGGAGTGAGGATTTGACCCAAAAATGGTATCTCCTGTACCCCAAACACACATTTTTCGGTTTTCGCAAACAGTTTGTTTTCCCGAAGGACCTGGAGTACCTTCCTGACATGCTCAATGTGGGAGGACAAGTCCTTGGAAAACACTAGTATGTCATCAAGGTACACTACAAGAAATACCCCCAGGTAATTTCTTAAAATCTCATTTATGAAATTCTGGAAGACCGCAGGAGCATTACACAACCCAAAGGGCATGACGAGGTATTCGAAATGACCTTCGGGCGTGTTAAACGCAGTCTTCCACTCATCCCCCTCTTTGATGCGGATAAGGTTATACGATCAAACTTAGAGAACCATTGGGCCCCCTGAACCTGATTAAAGAGATCAGGAATCAAAGGAAGGGGATACTGGTTCCTTACAGTGACCTTATTCAAGTTTCGGTAGTCAATGCATGGCCTAAGACCACCATCCTTCTTCCCTACGAAGAAGAAGCCAGCACCTACCGGAGAAGTAGAGGGGCGAATGTAACCCTTGGCCAAGCATTCCTGGATATACACTCTCATGGCTTCACGTTCGGGACAAGAAAGATTAAATATCCTACCCTTAGGGAGCTTAGCTCCTGGTACCAATTCGATAGCGCAATCGTATTCTTTATGAGGAGTTAACACTTAGGAGGCCTCCTTAGAGAAAACATCAGCGAAGTCCTGAACAAACTCAGGTAGCGTGTTCACCTCCTCAGGGGGAGAAATAGAATTAACAGCAAAACATGACGTCAAGCATTCATTACCCCATTTGGTAAGCTGCCCAGTATTCCAGTCAAACGTGGGATTATGCAACTGCAACCAGGGAAGGTCTAAAACCAAATCGGACGATAATCCCTGCATCAACAGTACAGAGCTCTGCTCCAAATGCATGGAGCCAACAAGGAGTTCAAAAACAGGGGTATGCTGTGTAAAATAACCATTAGCAAGAGTGGAGTCTATACGCACTACCGGGACAGGTTTAGGCAAATCAATCAAAGGCATAGCTAGAGACATCGCAAATTCCACAGACATGATATTAGCAGAAGACCCTGAATCCACGAAGGCACTGCCGGTAGCAGACCTACCACCAAAAGAGACCTGAAAGGGAAGCAAGATTTTGTTACGTTTCATATTTACAGGAAATACCTGTGCGCCCATGTGACCTCCCCGATGATCACTTAGACGCGGAAGTCTTTCCGGCTGCTTATTCTTACGCCTAGGACAGGTGTTCACTTGATGCTTGTCATCCCCACAATAGAAGCAGAGACCATTCTTCCTGCGGAACTCTCTACGTTGTCGGGGGGACACGGAGGCCCCGAGTTGCATAGGTACCTCCGAGTCTTCCGTGGAAGAGCGAAGCAACGGGACCTCGGGAGGCATCATGGGGGAGTCAGAGGGGAAAACACAAAAACGTTCAAGTTGTCGTTCCCTGAGACGTCGGTCAAGTAGTACCGCTAAAGCCATAACCTGGTCTAGGGAGTCAGAAGAGGGATAGCTAACTAGCAGGTCTATCAGGGCGTTCGACAGACCCAACCTAAACTGGCACCTTAAGGCAGGGTCATTCCACCGAGAAGCTACGCACCACTTCCTAAAGTCAGAACAATACTCCTCAACAGGTCTCTTACCCTGACGTAAGGTCACCAGCTGACTCTCGGCAAAGGCAGTCCTGTCAGTCTCGTCATAAATGAGTCCGAGAGCAGAAAAGAAACGATCAACGGAGGAAAGTTCAGGGGCGTCAGGAGCCAAGGAGAAGGCCCACTCTTGGGGCCCTTCCTGGAGCCGGGACATAATTATACCCACCCGCTGGCTCTCAGAACCTGAGGAGTGAGGCTTTAAGCAAAAGTAGAGCCTACAACTCTCCCAAAAGGAGAGAAAAGTCCTCCGGTCCCCTGAGAACCGGTCAGGCAACTTAAGGTGGGGTTCAAGAGGTGAGGTGAGGGGCACTACCATGGTAGCGTCAGGCTGGTTGACCCTCTGAGCCAGGGCCTGGACCTGTAGGGAGAGACCCTGCATTTGCTGGGCCAGGGTCTCAAGGGGGTCCATAGTAGAGTCAGGGACCAGGGTAGACTAGGTATATGGGCTTGTGATTATGTAATGATGGGGGTAGGGAAACGGACAAGTGAGCCCTAATCTACCCGCCACTCTGTCCCTGCCTACTTGCAACGACCCGCCCTAGCTGACGGGGTACAACTGGGCGGCGGTCCCTACGCTCAGTAAGTGCACGAGACAAACAGACAAGGGTACACAAAGCTAAGGGAAATGGGGCAGTTGCCCACGGCAACACCGTGAGCAACAAGAGTGGTGAACGAGCCGAGTTAAACCAGGAGTGTACGAGGTACCAAACGCAGAGCAGGAGAGTAGTCAGTAAGCCAGGGTCAGCATGGAGCAGGATCAAATAGTAGAAGCTGTAGCTGGGCCAGGAAACCACACGAGAAGAATCACAAGCAAAGCAGGAACCGGAAAGGCAGGTATAAATAGACAGAGGGTGGGAGCTAGCTCCGTCTGGCCAGGCTGCGATAGGCTCTCCCACTCCTAAGCCTGCCAGCCTGAGTGGTGGAAGCTGGAGTCAGTCTCAGAGACATAGACTCAGGTGCAGACTGATTACCTATGGGCGTATACACAGAAGTTGTGCCTGGCAGATCCTTTACAGTCAGATTTGAAAAATGAGACTGTCAGGAAGGTCAAAAGTGGCTGCAGCAGGAAGGTGTTAAGTCACTGTGGAAGGCAAAGTTATTGGGATTTCATCAAGAAGGACTAATTTAAAAAGGGGTTGGCCAATATTATTGTAAAATAAGCAAAGTGACCCAAAAACAAAAGTCTAAATAAAATAATACAAAAAAAAAGAAAACAACCTATTGTAATAATTAAATTCTCTAATATACTGTGTGGCTAATTGAATGTGCTGTTTATAAATTTTACAAAATGTTCACATAATTGTATTCATTTATTTTATATCACTTATTTTTTTATTTCTCAATTTGAAACTCATTTCCGATCTGATGATCAGACAATGTTATATTGTTTATTAATATTTTAACAAAATCCGTATGTATATGAACGGCTAAAATAACAATGGATACGGGTTTTTCTGTGGTTTTTTCTCTTTTTTTTTTTTTTTTTTTTTTAATGGACCATAAGAAAATAAAGTCTTACTATTATTCTTTTTATTAATTATAGTAGTATTGATGTGTGTGTGTGTGTGTGTGTGTGTGTATATATATTTATATATATATAGAAAAAATCGAGCAAAGAAGCAGCACTCAATAGCAAAAAATGAAATTTATTCACCCAACATAGCAACGTTTCACTTCCTCCATGGAAGCATTTTCAAGCAATTAGTGAAAAGCACACACAGGTATATATAGGGAGCACAAAGCTCAATTAACAAATCATCTAAATAGCAGCAATTATACACTTCATATTGAAAAAAATACCCCGTGTAACAGTGTAACAAAATATTACATATATGTGTACAAGAGTCAAACATTGACAAATGGTATGAAGAACTTTAAAATTCCAACGAGTGTAATACGTGCCTATAAAATAGTGTAATGCATTAATTGCATATTGATTAATAATCACATTATAATACACAATAGCTGGCACTCACCAATCTGGAGAAACAAGGACATCCTGAACAGAACATGTGTGGAATTAAAATTTCCGGCGTTACAAACACCGAACTGCGCATGCCCCAACTCTATCTGTCCATTGGGTAAGGCTATCACATGTGATCTGACTCGCCGTGACGATGCACAGCGACGCAACAGCTGACATGATTACATCACTAGCAGAGGCCCATCAAATCGCACAGTCGTGTTAGGGTCAATGCAACATAATACGCCATGTTTGTTAAGGGCAAATATGCCAGAACTACAGTTTACAGGGTAGAGATACCACTAAAATACCTCTAATGAAGTCGTGAATAACACATTCCGCTAGTCAAGAAGGAGTGTATGAAAACTGTGTATAAGATGCACAGTGGTAGGTTTTGCTCAATTGCAATACCTTATGTCCCAAGAGACAAGAGAACGCCCGCTCACATAGCGTGCAGAACTCAAGTCCCACGAAGAAATACTCAACCAATGCGATGATCTATCATCAACACAGAGGCGCATAGTATTACTCCTATTAAGGGATCTCTGGAAAATGAGCAAAAACCTGTACCTTCAAATCAGAACTCCCCCGTTGCGGAGCTATCATTCACGGCTCAAAACGTGTGTATATATATATATATATATATATATATATATATATATATATATATATATATATATATATATAAAAAGAGTCAATAAGCAACCCAAATGATACTGAACAAACATAGATGGCAGATGTCGTGGAGCTGTGCAAAATCAACAACATTATTGCAGTTCACATAGATAAAGAAAAATCAAAATAAAAATTTTAATGAAATTTTTTTTTATTCAATAACACTCTCCTATGACAGAAAAAAAGAGGCCACATGTGTACAGAATTCCTTGTTCCAGTTGGCAAGTGTCTTCCAATATCAATATCGAGACTTCAATCTATAAAAAAGAAGAAAGAAGAAGTATATTAAAAATTACAGTATAATAGCTTTCCTATTCCTATACATCAGAAAATATCTAGAGTAGTGAAGGGACGCCGCAGAGGCCAAATCTAAAGGCTGTACATGAAGAGAATGACCTCTCAAAACCATCTGGACCACAATGTCCTAGATGTAATAAAATACTTATTTGAATACATTCAAGGGGTAATCAATATTGAGACCGTTAGGGTAGAGGGAATTTAGTCTATTGATCCACTGAACCTCCCGTTGTTTAAGGATCAATTCCCTATTCCCTCCCCGTTCGAGGGGGGGAACCCTATCAATGATGCAAAATCTAAGTTGTTGTACACTAAGACCCATTTCCACAAAATGTCTCGCTACAGGGAGTTCTACCTTCTTTGTACGTATGCTAGACTTATGATTGTTTAATCTCAGTCTACATTCAGTTGTGGTCTCCCCCACGTAAATCAAATTACAAGGACATTGAAGAACATAAATAACATAGTCACTTCTGCATGTATAGTAGGAGGTAATCTTATAAGCTCTACTGGTAGTAGGATGCAAAAACTATTATTCTTTTTATTAATTATAGTAGTATTGATGTGTGTGTGTGTGTGTGTGTGTGTGTGTGTGTGTGTGTGTATATATATATATATATATATATATAATGTATATATATATTTTCATGTGATGTGATGACCATTCTTATTCAGTCAGTAATTAGTAGTTTTATTATTTATGCTATGCATAGAACAATGCAGGCATGTATATGTGTGTATATGTGTGTGTATATGTGTGTGTATATGTGTGTGTATATGTGTATATATGCTGAAAGGCCACCAGACTTCCTTTTTAGCTACTTTCCTTTTAGATCGCAGAGTCATTATAAATGCTTTCTCATCATTTTTTACATTTTCACTAGGTGTCGTTTTTTTATTAGGGAGATTTGAGTTTCCTTGCATGTGTTTTGAACTGATAGGAAAAAGGAAGTCCGGAGTTGTTTCTTTTCTCCCCCTGTTCGTTAGTCCAAAGGAAATGAGGAGGTTGAGTTTTGCGTTTATTGGTTGACCAGATGAGGATCACTGTAGCTAGTTCAGATCCTGAATCTGTGGCCACATAGCACTTGTCTAGTTTTCAGTCCATTTACAAAGCCTAAACGTGTGGTGGCTGATGAAGTACTAACGACAACTCTCAAAATGTTCCTCTCTGGATTTGTTTTCATCCCTTTGATGGCATGTATAGGAATGGTTATGCCACAATCTTTGGTAAGTTTTTCTTTGCTTATGAATTTGTTTTTAGTTTATTGCTATGAGACAACTGTTCAAGAGCTATTTATGAAGCAGCGTAGGCTCTGAATGTGAATTACTCATTTATTTGATTAATAAACTCAACAATTACGTGCATATGCAGCAGAGTTAGCAGTGTTATAATTTATATGTGGCCTCCCAGGACTTGCACGTACTCCTACTCTACTATATTGACTCAAAGTTTTTAATGATGAAAGACTTACATTCCAAATAAAGCTATTCTGTCCTCCCCAGCACATCTTTAAAAAATATTATACGGAACTACTCAAAGGGCTTTTCCAGAGGAGTCCATCATGTTAAAATAATAAACTTGTCACTATACTTACCTTTAGGGTTCCCCATCGTTCCCTCACCGCCGCTGTTCAGGTTCCCCACTGTTTACTCAACTGTGTGATAATTTGTTGAGAATAGAGATGACATGTCAGGTGAGCAGGCCAGCTAGTCCCAGCGCGGTGTGGTGACATGTCATTTAAGCAGCCTATGGATGTCATGTCATTACTCATCAGGCTTGTAACCAGAGATGTGGTGGGGGACCCGAACTGCAGTGAGGAACATTAAAAGGGCTCTCTGGTTTAGAAAACACATTTTCAAATACCCTGTTAGGGAATTTAGAGTTAATAGAGGAAAGTCCCCCTATTTAGGACCCCATCTATTATCCAGAACAGAACGATGGACTACCCAGCATGTCCAGTTATAACACTATTGATTTCAATGGGCACTATCAGACTATTAATTTCAATGGGCACTATCAGACTATTAATTTCAATGGGCACTATCAGACTATTAATTTCAATGGGCACTATCAGACTATTAATTTCAATGGGCACCATGTAATGCTTCATTTCACTTGTAGTGGCACTCTTCAGTGGAATCGAGCACTTGCTACTGGGTTCCCCCCACAGATTCTTGCTGATTGCTATGAATTATTATCTTCTGAAGAACTTTGTAACAAAAATTAATTGTTTAACTGGTCGCCGACACAGGACGAGTACTTGGCACACTAGGATGAGCATTCTCGTCCTGTGTGACAGCCGTCTGTGCGCGCGATCGAGAGCGGGGCAACGGCTGTAAAACACAGCCAGGGCCCCGCTCTGACAGCGGAGAGGAGAGAAACATCTTCTCTCCGCCGTTAACCCTTTGAATGCCGTGATGAAAGGGACTGCCCATTGATCGCGTCACAGAAGATAACTGTGACGCGATCAAAGCCCAATACTCGTATGGCCAGACAGCCCAGGGTCCATTGAAGGACCCCAGGGCTGTCTGAACATATTTCCTGTTGTTAGGGCCTACTGAGGTACGTCCTAACAACTGCCTGTGTACAATCAGTAACAGGCTAATGTACTAGCATATAGATCTATGCCAGTACATTACAGTTACAAAATCAAAATCAAAACGATAAATCCCTTTATGGGATTAAAAAAAAAAAGTTAAATGAATGTAAAAAAAATGAATGATAAAGAAATAAATAAAAAGTTAAAAAAATACACAGAAACACATTTTTTTTATAATAAATAAACTTTTTAAAATATAAATCCCAAAACAGGAAATAATATAGACATATTTGGAATCGCCATGACCGTAACAACCTGTACAACAAATGTATAACATTATTTATGATGATCGGTTTATGGTGTAAAAAAAAGAAATATTAAAACTGCTGCGCAACAGTTTTTTTCATGCATTTTCGCCAGAATAAAAATTTATAGAAATTAAACGATAATGTATTTGTACCAAAAAATGGTACCTACATAAAGTACAACTCGTCCCGAAAAAAACAAAGTCTCATACAACTACGTCGTACAAAAAATAAGAGTTATGAGCGTCGAGATGCAAAGAGGGAAATCTGAAAAAATTGCTCTGTCCTCAAGGCCAAAATTGGCCGTGTCCTTAAGGGGTTAATCCCAGAGGAGTAAATATACTTTGAGAAAAAAAAAATAGGTTTTAGACCTGGAAAACCATTTTAAATAGCAATTCAGCATTATATATCCTTCCTCGTTGCTTTTATAGTAGCAATATATTCAGTGATGTACTCAGATTGTACTCACTCACATCAGTACTATCGGCTGAATTGCTTCCATTAGCTGCCAGCAGATATCCAAAAGTACATGAAGGCTATGTATTGATACTGGCTATGAATTTCACAAATCCTACAGGTTCCCTTCCATCAGAAGGCTATAGGTCTCGAGAAGGCTCTTCATAGTCTGAGAATGAGATATAGATTGTAAGCCGTCTGTAGCGCTCTAGTAGATAGTAGGGAAGCTGCTTGGAATTATCTTGGTTTTCCTGCAGCTTGTCAGCGATTGTGTTCATAACTGATAACCGCATTTATACTTAAGGAGTATCTCTTATCATAATGCTGTATTTCTAGGCTTATGCACAAACCATTTTAGCGTTTTATCACATATATATTTAGCATTATGTGAAAGTAATTTTGAATATATAAATTGCATGTGTTCCGTTATATAGGCCCCGGATTTATATGAACCCCCCGTAACCAAGTATTGTGTACGATATTGGCCCCCTGGTTGCCAGTGACAATAGCGTCCTATTATTGGTTGTATGCTTCTGTCACCGGTGACTGATGGTATTTTTGTTTTATTTTTGGATAATAGTATTACAATACCTATTTTTTAAGATTATCATTAATAAAAGGTATATTTTAGGATTTTTTGTTAAAGGGACAAGCTCAAATTCAGATTTTATATATATATATATATATATATATATATATATATATATATATATATTGTATAAAGTATAGTAAGTGTGTATTGTCGGTAAGCAGTGTATAGCATAAAGTAAATTTCTTAAAGGGGTTGTCCCAAGATTAACATTTATCACCTATCCACAGAATAGGTGATAAATGTTTTATCGCTGGGTGACCCACCGCTGGGACCTCACTAATAACTAGAATGGGGTCCCGAATCCCCCATTCTTCCTCACTGCACAATCGCAGGGAAGAGCAGCTTGTATGGAGCGAAGGATAAACTTATAGTTACATAGTTCGTACGATTGGAAAAAGACATATGTCCATCAAGTCAAACCAAGGGATGAAAAAATGGGAAGGTTTGAAACAAAAATGAATGCGCCCTGCTGCTCCATTCAATGTCCATGGAACTGTCGGAAATCCTGTATGGCGGAACCCAGAATCTTTACAAGTACTTATTAAGACCCATAGGTACTAAAGTGTGCCACTGCATGTGTCTCTGTGAAATACTGTACTTAACTCTATAAGCAATTGAGGTACACTATGGGCCCGTCCCCCTCTTTATAACGCCTCAGATGCTTTAGTCGCAATTGAATGCAGCTTTTGAGGGGTTCAACGGCCAGGATCATGGGCCCAGCGAAGGGAACAACATGAGCTATAACTCTCAGAAGTAGTTTGTGATATCCATATACAGCAACAATGTTTTTTTTTTTTTGTTTTTTTTTGCAAACGGGGCATAGTAAGTTAATAATGTTGGCACGCAGTGTCTATTGAATAATACGTTTATATTGTTAGCAAGCATAGTCTACAAAGATTTTTAATACGAATTGATCACACAAAAAAAATATACAAGTACATATATGCACAGTATACTTTTTTTTTACAATTTTAGTCAATGGAAGATTTATGGAACTGTATAGGCATTTGAAACGTCTTGGGCTTTTGTTTGACGACAGTCTCCAAACGTGCAAACTGAATGTACTGCCCAAAGAGAGCTGGATTTATTGGGTCCAATACAGCAGAATTGTAATCTCAGGTCTTTCCTGTTTATTGTATCGATCCCATACAATAAAATCTCATACTGTAACATCAGGCTTCGCTTGTACCTTCTACAGACCCATCCCACAATGCAGAATTATCCGCTCTGACTTGGGAGACCAATATCTGAAAATTCTCATGTTTTAAACTTACAGTACAGTTTCTTACATGGTGAAAAAAAGTTTGATATTCTTTTTTATATGGGCAGTTCACTAACATCCACTCCCTTTGTACTGGGAGCCATTGCTGGAAACAGTTTCATATTTTCTCTAATTTAGATAGATGCAAATGACGGTATATTAATTCGAGAATGCAATGCTGGATGCTCCTTCAGTCTGGCTCATTTTTCATGTATCTTTATATATTCCTTATTACAGGTGAAAACCAAACGTTGCGATGAGAAGAAAATTCTAATCATTGAGTCAGAATGTACATCGTGTGCGGCTTCAGCCAAGTACTCTTGCCCTAAAGGTGCTATAAAAAAAACATATGGAATAGGGAACACTGGATGCAGGTAAGAATGCTTGTTCTATTTTTACCAAGCGTATTATAAAGATCTGAAAATGACTGTTATTGGTTTCTGCACTGTCCTTTTGTCCAAAATCCTAGCTCCACATTTCTATAGTAGTGCAGTGTGAACAGATGCTTTACGGTGGCACAGACAGTTCCTGCTGCTCCGTAGTCTAGAGGTATTCGCCACTAGAGCCATCACTTCTGGGGGAGAATAGCTCTATAATACGGCCAGGGGCTGGCAGGCAAATTTTAGCCTGGGGGGAAAATATACAGCACTGGCCCACCCTTAACCTGTTTACCTCCACCTGGCGTATAAAGGTGGGAGAGTTAACTAATCTTTAAAGAGGCTCTGTCACCAGTTTATAAGTGCCCTATCGCCTACCTAATCTGATAGTCGCTGAAATGTAGATAACAGTATGTTTTTTTAAAACGTTTATTTTTGATGGAGTTATGACTATTTTTTGTTTTATGCTAATTTCTTCTAAAAGCCCAAGTGGACGTGTTTTTACTTTAGACCAAGTGGGCGTTGTAAAGAGAAGTGTCTGACGCTGACCAATCACCGTCATAGACTTCTCTTTATTCATGTTCAGCACAGCGTGATCTCGCGAATAATTGTAAAATAATGGACTATTGTAATAGTTTGGACTTTTACGGATGCAGCAATACCAATTTTGTTTTGTTTTTACATTACTTTAGAGGAAAAATTGGAAAGAGGTTTTTTTTGGGACTTTAAATATATTATATATTTTTTTCACTAATAATAACTCTATGTACTTTTTTTTAGATATTGTATTAGTCCCCCTAGGGAACTTGAACCAGCGATCATTAGATCACTGGCACATTACACTGCAATACTAATGTATTGCAGTATAATGTCATTTTTGTAGGGCTCCTGTAACAGCGATCCTGTCCGTTAGTCCTGGGTGTCAGCTATAATACACAGCTGACACCTGCAGCATATGGAGCAGGCACAGCGCATAAGCCCACTCCATATATAACCCCCCCCCCCCCGCACGACGACGACGACATGCCATTAAGTCATGGTGCATGAATGGGTTAATGCGCAGTGGATGGTGCAAAGTGAAAATTTAAAATTTTCCACTGATATGCCATTTTAGTGCGCAATATGTTGTGCCCAGTTTGTGCCACTGAAGACAAATACCTCATGAAATGTTGAGCGGGTTCTCCCAGGTATAAATTGGGTCATATGTAGGCTGTGCCGGGTACATCAGGGCATAATAAGAGGGTATAATAATGCGGTAAATAAAAAACAATTCATAGATATGTGGCCAGTGTTGCACTGATAAATGGTGCCCGATCTTATCCGCTTTTGGAACACTCTGCACACTTTGCGTCGCCATATTCTGAGAGCCAGAACTTTTTTATTTTTTTCTCCACCGGAGCTGTGTGAGGGCTTATTTGTTGTGGGACAATCTGTTTCTTTTATTGGTACCATTTTAGGGTGCATGTGATTTTTTGATCACCCTTATTGTTACACTTCTATAAAACATTTTGTTACCTTTTTTTTGTACTTTTTACTTGTTTTACTTGAAGATCTGCAGCACTGATCGCTGCTATAGTACATTACACTACCTAGGTAGTGTAACATATTTAAAACGGTGTGACGCTGAGAGTCACTCTGACAGGAAGCCTATGAAAACCAGCCTTTGGCTGGTCCTCATAGGCTTCCGTGCATGGCAGACCCGGAGGCCATCGTATGGCCTCCGGTTTTGCCATGACGACCAACGGCAGCACCGGTCCCCGGGAAAGTTTGTTGTAGCAGCAAACTTTCCAGTTTGTTGCTACAACAATCTTTCCCTGTGATCACATGATCGGGATTTGTACCAGTCAGGTCCCGATCATGTCTCCTGGACCAGAGTCCGGTGTTAACAGCGCGATCCGGGTGTCAGCGCTACTCTGAGACACCCAATTGCGCTGTTAACACTCACCGTGAATTGACGTCGACGCTGCACAGAGCCCAGCAAGCGCCGATTTGTTTTCATCCCTTTGATGGCATGTATAGGAATGGTTATGCCACAATCTTTGGTAAGTTTTTCTTTGCTTATGAATTTGTTTTTAGTTTATTGCTATGAGCCAACTGTTCAAGAGCTATTTATGAAGCAGCGTAGGCTCTGAATGTGAATTACTCATTTATTTGATTAATAAACTTAACAATTACGTGCATATGCAGCAGAGTTAGCAGTGTTACAATTTATATGTGGCCTCTCAGGACTTGCACGTACTCTACTATATTGACTCAAAGTTTTTAATGATGAAAGACTTACATTCCAAATAAAGCTATTCTGTCCTCCCCAGCACATCTTTAAAAAATATTATACGGAACTACTCAAAGGGCTTTTCCAGAGGAGTCCATCATGTTAAAATAATAAACTTGTCACTATACTTACCTTTAGGGTTCCCCATCGTTCCCTCACCGCCGCTGTTCAGGTTCCCCACTGTTTACTCAACTGTGTGATAATTTGTTGAGAATAGAGATGACATGTCAGGTGAGCAGGCCAGCTAGTCCCAGCGCGGTGTGGTGACATGTCATTTAAGCAGCCTATGGATGTCATGTCATTACTCATCAGGCTTGTAACCAGAGATGTGGTGGGGGACCCGAACTGCAGTGAGGAACATAAAAAAGGCTCTTTGGTTTAGAAATCACATTTTCAAATACCCTGTTAGGGAATTTAGAGTTAATAGAGGAAAGTCCCCCTATTTAGGACCCCATCTATTATCCAGAACAGAACGATGGCCTACCCAGCATGTCCAGTTATAACACTATTGATTTCAATGGGCACTATCAGACTATTAATTTCAATGGGCACCATGTAATGCTTCATTTCACTTGTAGTGGCACTCTTCAGTGGAATCGAGCACTTGCTACTGGGTTCCCCCCACAGATTCTTGCTGATTGCTATGAACTCTGAAGAACTTTGTAACAAAAATGAATTGTTTAACTGGTTGCCGACACAGGACAAGTACTTGGCACATTAGGATGAGCATTCTCGTCCTGTGTGACAGCCGATCGAGAGCGGGGCAACGGCTGTAAAACACAGCCAGGGCCCCGCTCTGACAGCGGAGAGGAGAGAAACATCTTCTCTCCGCCGTTAACCCTTTGAATGACGCGATCAAAGCCCATAACTCGTATGGCCAGACAGCCCAGGGTCCATTGAAGGACCCCAGGGCTGTCTGAACATATTTCCTGTTGTTAGGGCCTACTGAGGTATGTCCTAACAACTGCCTGTGTACAATCAGTAACAGGCTAATGTACTGGCATATAGATCTATGCCAGTACATTACAGTTACAAAATCAAAATCAAAACGATAAATCCCTTTATGGGATAAAAAAAAAAAAGTTAAATGAATGTAAAAAAAATGAATGATAAATAAATAAATAAAAAGTAAAAAAAAATACACAGAAACACATTTTTTTTATAATAAATAAACTTTTTAAAATATAAGTCCCAAAACAGGAAATAATATAGACATATTTGGAATTGCCATGACCGTAACAACCTGTACAACAAATGTATAACATTATTTATGATGATCGGTGTATGGTGTAAAAAAAAAAATATTAAAACTGCTGCGCAACTGTTTTTTTCATGCATTTTCGCCAAAATAAAAATGTATAGAAATTAAACGATAATGTATTTGTACCAAAAAATGGTACCCACATAAAGTACAACTCGTCCCGCAAAAAACAAAGTCTCATACAACTACGTCGTACAAAAAATAAAAGAGTAATGAGCGTCGGGATGCAAAGAGGGAAATCTGAAAAAATTGCTCTGTCCTCAAGGCCAAAATTGGCCGTGTCCTTAAGGGGTTAATCCCAGAGGAGTAAATATACTCTGAAAAAAAAAAAATAGGTTTTAGACCTGGAAAACCATTTTAAATAGCAATTCAGCATTATATATCCTTCCTCGTTGCTTTTATAGCAGCAATATATTCAGTGATGTACTCAGATTGTACTCACTCACATCAGTACTATCGGCTGAATTGCTTCCATTAGCTGCCAGCAGATATCCAAAAGTACATGAAGGCTATGTATTGATACTGGCTATGAATTTCACAAATCCTGTGTTGCACTGATAAATGGTGCCCGATCTTATCCGCTTTTGGAACACTCTGCACACTTTGCGTCGCCATATTCTGAGAGCCAGAACTTTTTTATTTTTTTCTCCACCGGAGCTGTGTGAGGGCTTATTTGTTGTGGGACAATCTGTTTCTTTCATTGGTACCATTTTAGTGTGCATGTGATTTTTTGATCACCCTTATTGTTACACTTCTATAAAACATTTTGTTACCTTTTTTTTGTACTTTTTACTTGTTTACTTTACAAGCGCCGACGTGACTTTACAGTGGGTTGTCGGGAAGCGGTTAAACTAAGGTGGCTCTGAAACAGTGGAATAGAATATTAAGGGCTATGTAAAACTTTGAAAGGGATTTTTTTTTAAAATAAAAATATCAGTCAGTGTGTTCGGTGCAGCTTTTTAATTAGTTTTTATTAAAAATTATTTTTACTCTTTGAGATACAGCTGCTCTATTCTGCATACAGAGCAGCTCTGTCGTTCGTTAAAGCCTATTCCCGTCAGGTCCGCACTGACTGCTTCAGTGAGAGCGGGTCCTACATGTCTCGCAGGATCCACCTGTTATCCATCACATCTACGTTTATAACTTAGATGTGATAGACTACAGGTGAATCCTGCGTGTCAGAGACACGCAGGACCCGCTAATACTGTATCCGTCAGGTCCGCGGGACTGACGGATTCAGGTTTTAGCAAAAGATACAGCTGCTATGGATAGAGAATACAGAGCAGCTGTATCACAAAAAGTTAAAATTATTTTTAATAAAAACTAATTGAAACGTTTCACCAAACACACTGATTGACCTTTTTGTTTAAAAAAAAAATGCCTTTCAAAGGTTTACATAGCCCTTAAATACTCTACATCTCAAAACAGCTTTTTAGATTTTTTTATTTTTTTGGGTGAAAAACGTGAATTACGATGTAAGGTTACAGCTATTTCATATAAAGTATCTCTGCTTGGGTTCTATAGATATACAGTGAATATGGGAGGAGTGGTCCTATCAGTGCGAGGCTGTAGCCACACATGTCAAGCTACAAGTACACAACCTGAATGCTGCACAGGATTCTGGGGCTTTGCATGTATCGGTATGTACCCTTATTTCCTTAACGAAATGTAATGGTGTTAAGAAACCATTTTACTGCTCTATATTTTTTTTGTTCTAAGCTGTAATTCTATATTAACACGACCGTAAAAAAAATCACCTTAAAAAACGGATCAACTGTCATTTTTTCATGGGCGTTACGCATCAGTTCGTCTCCAAATTTTCATACATTTCCCGGCCGTCTGACCGTTTTTTTAATGGCCGTTTGTCATCCATTTGCCATTCCATTTTTCACAGCTGTAAAAACACAGATGAATCCCAGTTTTCCCCCGTCAGGGGCTCCCTCTAAGAGCAGAATCCCCAGCCAGAGCGTTACCAATGTCCTGGCAGAGGATTCCCGCAATACAAAGCCCCTAACGTCACTGTCCATATATGGACAGTGATGTTAAGGGCTTTCCCAAGACAGGAGTCCCCGGCCAGAACCCTTGTGAGGGCCAGGATCAGATATTAACTGCATCACAAGGATGGCTTTCTGACAAGCAGCCATTAAAAACTGATCGATTGACTTCTATGGGGACCATCGGGCCGTGAAAACGGCCAAAAGTAAAACATGTTCTATTTTCTACCAGTATTCACGGGCCATTAAAAAAACAGCTGTGTGAATACCCCCATGGAACTCCATCGTTCTGAAAACGGCTATCACACTTTTGTGCAAATATACCCTAAGTCTTGGTGAATTTGGAACTTGTGTTGGCAATAACCCATTGTCTTGATAATTTGACTATGATCAAGATATTTGTAACGTCACTGTCATTTGTTCTTTTAAAGGGAACCTCACACTAAAGTCATGCTGCCCATATCTAAAGGAAGCATGATCTTAGTGACAGGTTCCCCTTAACAAGAATAAAATGCAATTTTTTTTCATTACACGGAAGCTCGACCTCTGGAACTAATCCTTATAACATATTAGTAAAGAGTTTACCTTCTAAAATTGCATTATCAGAATTGCTGTTACCTGAGTGAGCTACATACGCTATAGAGCTATACAATTTCTGCAATTCCCTTATGTTTCTGTCAAGACTTATAAGTAATTACAGCTGTCTTCCAACTATGAATGGGATTGAGACTAAAGATTGTCATAAAATTGTCTGTACGATACTGATGGGCAGGGATGAAACTGTCAACCCTGCCGTACAGTTAAATAATTCCACACGACTAACAATAACATTTCTGATAATAATGTTATATTATTGGATTGTTACATCAGCAGTTACATTATTTTCTAAATAGTATTGCTTCTCACAATGAATACTATTATTATTTAAAGGGATTTTCCCTTTGTGTGTGTGTGTGTGTGTATGTGTGTATATATGTGTGTGTGCGCGTGTGTCTATATATATATATATATGTGTGTGTGTATATATATATATATATATATATATATTTATATATGTATGTGTGTATATATATATATATATATATATATATATATATATATATATTTGTGTGTTTCACGAGAAAAGTAAGTGCACACTTTGGAATAACCGTGATTTCTGTATGGATTACTAATAAAATGTGGTCTGATTGTTATCGAACTTGCCCATCCCCTTCAGAATTAAATTCAAACTTATTATTCTCACCCACAAAGCTCTCCACAGTGCTGCACCTCCTTACATCTCCTCCCTCATCTCTGTCTACCACCCTACTCACGCTCTACGTTCTGCCACTGACCTTAGATTAACATCCACCTTAATCCGAACCTCCCACTCCCGTCTCCAAGATTTTTCTCGTGCTGCACCCGTCCTCTGGAATGCGCTACCCCAGACAACCAGATTAATTCCTAACACCCACAGTTTTAAACGTGCACTGAAAACACATCTTTTTAGACAGGCCTATAACATTCCCTAATCTAACTCCTTTCCATGGCCCTCCTTTTACATTAGTCATCAGAATAAGATTCCCTCACACTCCTTCTCTTCATGTCTGTCATACACGGATACTGGCGGGTGACCGGCTCATGCAGCTTTATGTGAACCACCCCATGTGTATAAAAGATGGCACTTTTACATTTTGTGTGTCCCTTATTTCCTCATAGATTGTAAGCTCTTGCGAGCAGGGTCCTCACTCCTCTTGTTTGAATTGTAAATTAACTTTGTCAATATGTAATGTCTGATATTGGCTGTCCATGTTCCCTCTAAATTGTAAAGTGCTGCGTAATATGTTGGCACTATATAAATAAAGATTATTATTATTATAGACAAACACAATCTAACTAAGACATAAGACTCATGGTTTATGTTGAGCACATTGAGTAAACATCCACAATGCAGGGGGAAAAAAGTAAGTGATCCTCTGTGTTAATGAGTTTAATTAAGGAGATGCGATTGGAAGTGAGGCTTTCACAGGTTCTTTGCTCTATATATAATCTGTATATAATCTCTAAGAAATCAATCATGCAGCACTCCAGTAATCAAGATGAGAAAAAACTTTGGTTTATTGAGCCAACATGGCAAGTGCGAAGTTTCTGTCCAACATTAGGACCTTTTTGCTTGAAAAAGGTCCTAATGTTGGACAGAAACGTCGCACTTGCCATGTTGGCTCAATAAACCAACGTTTTTTCTCATCTTGATTACTGGAGTGCTGCAGGATTGATTTCTTGGATATTTGTATGGTCTTTGGCTCGAGACTACTTGCTACCACCCGTTTACAAAAGGACTCTTTGCCTGGATTTGAGTGCTGCTGTTCTTTTTTGCTGGTGTATATGTGTATGTATATATATATATATATGTATATATATATATATATATATATATATATATATATATATATGATTAGTGTATAATGCAAAGTAATGCAGCTTTCTAATATACATTTTTTGTTGTTACTCGCTTTAATGTAACTCTTTAACAGAATGTCCTGGAGGATCTACAAACCCGTGCAGCGGTCATGGGACCTGTATGGACGGACTGCAAGGAAATGGGACATGTATATGTAATGTAAGTGCAGGCAATCCTTTACCTAGGGAACTCGCATGTATCCTACAAAAATAAAGCAACAAAAAAAATCGTTCATTTGTAAGAGCAGGACACTTCCACTTTAGGGTATGTTCACACACAAACTCAAAAAAGTCTCAAAATACGGAGCTGTTTTCAAGGGAAAACAGCTCCTGATTTTCAGACGATTTTTAAGCCACTCGCGATTTTCGCTGCGTTTTTTACGGCCGTTTTTTACGGCCGTTTTTGGAGCTTTTTTAAAAAAACGCCAGAAAAATCGGAAGCAGAACGCCTCCAAACATCTGCCCATTGATTTCGATGGGAAAACGGCGTTCTGTTCCGACAGAGCGTTTTTCGCAGCGTTTTTTTACGCGTAAAAAAACGGCCGCGAAAAAGAAGTGCAGGACATTTCTTGGAACGTTTTTGGAGCCGTTTTCTATAGACTCTATTGAAAAAAGCTCCAAAACGCCCGTAAAAAACGCAGCGAAAATCACGAGTGGCACAAAAAACATCTGAAAATCAGGAACTGTTTTCTCTTGAAAACAGCTCTGCGTTTTGAGACGTTTTTGACTCTGCGTGTGAACATACCCTAAGATGAGGCTTGTGCTATTGTTCATGCCAGTTAGGGTATGTTCACATGCAGAGTCAAAAACGTCTCAAAATACGGAGCTGTTTTCAAGAGAAAACAGCTCCTGATTTTCAGAAGTTTTTTGTGCCACTCACGATTTTCGCTGCGTTTTTTACAGGCGTTTTTGGAGCTTTTTTCAAAAGAGTCTATGAAAAACGGCTCCAAAAACGTCCCAAGAAGTGTCCTGCACTTCTTTGACGCGGGCGTATTTTTACGCGCCGTCTTTTGACTGCGATGCGTAAAATTACACCTCGTCTGAACAGAACATCGTAAAACCCATTGCAAGCAATGGGCAGATGTTTGCAGACGTAATGGAGCCGTCTTTTCAGGCGTAATTCGTGGAGTAAAACGCCATAATTACGTCTGAAAATAGGTCGTGTGCAGATACCCTTAGGGTATGTTCACACGGCTTAGCAAAATACGTCTGAAAATACGGAGCTGTTTTCAAGCGAAAACAGCTCCTGATTTTCAGACTTTTTTTAACAACGCGTTTTTCGCGGCATATTTTACGGCCGTTTTTGGAGCTGTTTTTCAATGGCGTAGATGAAAAACGCCTCCAAAAACGTCCCAAGAAGTGACATGCACTTCACTTGTGGGCGTCTTTTACAAAATTACACCTCGTGGGAACAGAACATCGTAAAACCCATTGAAAGCAATGGGCAGATGTTTGTAGGCGTAATGGAGCCGTTTTTTCAGGCATAATTCGAGGCGTAAAACAGCCGAATTACGTCTGAAAACCGTGCGTGTGAACATACCCTAATACTGTTGTTAATCCAGAGAAATAATCTCCATATTTTTGGTACTGGATATCCAAGACAATCAGCATTATCCTATCAATGTAATTGCTGAGTTATTTTTTACATAGTCCAAAAAGTTGAGGGCATCTTACTTTGCCTCAAGAAGCCAAACTTTATACATTTCCAAGACTGGATTGTTTATGTTCTCACTCTAGCAGAACTACAGCACTTATCATTTTCATGTAGATGTGGAGGGAGGGTGATAACAAACACAGAGTAGATTTTTACCAATAAACCCCATAATCCCCCATTAACAGGCGGCAGGGGAAATAAGGATCTGGTGTGTCATATACTTTGTTCGCCTTGGAGATAAGCTGTTACCATATACCCCTGCCTTATACCCCTCACTCCATTGAATCTGGCTATAACATGGCCATAGACATGTATATTTGTTGGCAGATCTAGACACTCTACATGTAGTCGGTTTGTTCACCACCTGCCTAAATGCATCGATCCCGTAATATAGAAATGTATTGGTTAGCTGGCTTCCTATTGTGTGTCTTATTGTGTGTCCATCGTTTGTCGGGCTTGTAAGCTCCACTGGGTTTAGGGGTTTAAAAAAAAGCATTTTCTACAACTCAATGAAGATACCTAAAGGATAATAAATAATGTATCATGTCTTGTACAGGAAGGATTCTCTGGTTTCTCTTGCAATGAATGCTCGGACACTTCTCTGTACGGAGCAAACTGTGGCTCTGGTACGTCACTATTCGTCAGCTTACTAGCGTTAACCTGAATATTGATATACAAATGTTTTAATCCTAAATTATGACAGCAATAACTGTAACTGAAATCCTCTCTCACTATTAAAACGTGACATATTTTTGACTCAGCTTGTCAGTGCCAGCATGGAATTTGTAAAAGTGGAATTTCCGGGGACGGAAGCTGTATCTGTGAAGCAAATTATATGGGATTCATATGTGATCAAGGTAAGAAACCCAGTAAGATAGGCAAACATATTTCTAGAATGGGCAGCTGCTGTCTAAATATCAAAAACTGCATGTCAAATTTATTAATACAAAGATTTATTTCCCTACCTATTTTCAGAATCCTTATCCTGCAGGGAAAAGAATTGTGGTCCAAATTCCCGCTGTGTTGAGTCCCAACAATTGCTTAAATGTGATTGCATGCCTGGTTACTACAGAAAGGGCAACAATTGTGAGGGTGAGTTGTTTTCTTCAGCTCTTTTAGTAAAGGCTTATCAGTCAATGTAAAATAAAAGTGATAACCTGTTCATCTTAGCTTTTAAAGCGGTTGACCGACCAATTGTTTTTGATATGTCATGTTTATCAGTTTGTCATCTTAGGCCCCGCTCTGATCTTGAAAAATGAGCGGTTCCAAGTTTCAGTGATCAATGGAGAGTTTGCCCCTCATATGTGGTCACCCTATTGAAATTAATGGGACACCAATGATCCTATATGCACTGTCATATACGTGGCCACCTCTCCACTGCTGGCAGGACATATGCACACCTCCACTTATCAGAACTATATGATGTATCTAATTTCAGAAAATGTTGTAGAACAATTATCTTTAACTTCAGGAACAGGCACAGGTTTTAAAGAATTGTTCATAATAATGTCCCACTGTTCATTCCCCAAGGCTTTTGCATCTAATATTTATTGATCAGGACATGACTGCGTATGATGACCCTGATAAAAAAAAAAAATCTGTCACTTGCATTAGTACTAACGCTGGGTCTCATGTGTAAAACTAGCATAGAGAAGAATTGGAGGTGGTGTCGATCACAAACACCCAGAAATCAGATTCATTTTTTTCTGCAACATATTCAGTTGTTGTCTGCACTACACTGCGTTCCAAATTATTATGCACATTGGATTTAAGTGTCATAAACATTGAATTATTAGTTTTTCAATGAAACTCATGGATGGTATTGTGTCTTAGGCTGGGTTCACACGACCTATTTTCAGACGTAAACGAGACGTATTATACCTCGTTTTACGTCTGAAAATAGGGCTGCAATACGTCGGCAAACATCTGCCCATTCATCTGAATGGGTTTGCCGACGTACTGTGCAGACAATATGTCATTTACGCGTCGTCGTTTGATAGCTGTCAAACGACGACACGTAAAAATACAGCCTCGTCAAAAGAAGTGCAGGGCACTTCTTTCAGACGTAATTTGAGCCGTTCTTCATTGAACTCAATGAAGCACAGCTCAAAATTTACGGCTGTCAGAGAAGCCTCGCAAAATGCGAGGAGGAGCATTTACGTCTGAAACGAGGCAGCTGTTTTCTCCTGAAAACAGTCTGTCTTTTCAGACGTAAAAGCCTGCTACCGTGTGCACATACCCTAAGGGCTCTGTGGATCATTGTAATCAATCTCAGACACCTGTGATAATTAGTTTGCCAGGTGTGCCCAATCAAAGGAAAACTACTTAAGAAGGACGTTCCACATTATTAAGCAGGCCAAGGATCTCTCTGCTGCCGAAAAGTGTGAAATAGTGCAATTCCTTGGACAAGGTATGAAAACATTGGATATTTCAAGAAAACGTAACCCGTTAGTGACGGCTAATACGCCTTTTCACGTCGGTCACTAACGGGCTTTATTCTGATGCATAAGCCTTTTGACGGCGCTGCATCAGGATAAATAAACAGAGCAGGGAGCTGTCAAATCTCCCTGCTCTCAGCTGCCAGATGTAGCTGAGGGCCGGGGGCATCCCTGCTCGAACGTGTGAGATAGATATAAGTATCGATCTCACCCGTTTAACCCTTCAGATACGGTGCTCAATAGCGTGCACCGCATCTGAGTGGTTTTGGAGAGAGGGAGGGAGCTCCCTCTCATCCCACTGACACCCGGCGATAAGATCGCCGAGTGTCTGTGTCTCCGATGGCAGCCAGGGGCCTAATAAAGGCCCCCAGGTCTGCCTGTAGTGAATACCTGCTAGGTCATGCCAGAGGCATGACCTAGCAGATGCC
The DNA here is from genome assembly GCF_050947455.1 of Rhinoderma darwinii. NCBI lineage: Eukaryota > Metazoa > Chordata > Amphibia > Anura > Rhinodermatidae > Rhinoderma > Rhinoderma darwinii. Next base: position 107,878,240 of record NC_134693.1, read on the forward strand.
TGTCCGTTTTAAATGGACAGGCAGTAATACACTGCAATACAAAAGTATTGCAGTGTATTATAATAGCCATCTGTGAATCGCATATTAAAGTCCCCTAGTGGGACTAGTAAAAAAGTTTAATAAATAAAATTACTTTTTCCCCTTACAAAATGCTTTACTATTAAAAAAACAAAATAAAGTAAAAAAGTTACGCATATTTCATATCGCCGCGTCCGTAACGACCCTGACTATAAATCTATTACATTATTTAACCCGCACAGTGAACGCCGTAAAAAATTAAATAAAAAACGATGGAAAAATTGCTGTTTTCTGTGAATCCTGACTTAAAAAACATGTAATAAAAAGTGAGCAAAAAGTCGCACCTACTCCAAACTAGTACCAATAAAAACTACAAGTCTTCCCGCAAAAAAAAAGCCCTCATATAACTGCATCGGCGGAACAATAAAAAAGTTATGGCTCTTCAAATATGGAGACACAAAAACAAATAATTTTGAAAAAAAGCGTTTTTACTGTGTAAAAGTAGTAAAACATACAAAAACTATACAAATTTGATATCGTTGCAATCGTAACAACACGCTGAATAAAGTTAATGTGTTATTTATACCACACGGTAAACGGCGTAGATTTAGGACCCGAAAAAGGGTGGCAAAATTTACGTTTTTTTTCTATTCACCCCCAAAAAAAGTTAATAAAAGTTAATCAATAAATAATATGTACCTCAAAATGGTGCTATTAAAAAATACAACTTGTCCCGCAAAAAACAAGACCTTATACAGCTATGTCAACGCGACGATGGAATGCGACGATGGAAAAGCTTAAAAAATGGCTTGGTCATTAAGGGGTTAAGGGTGATCATCGTACTATGAAAAGATTTGTGGCTGATTCAGAGCACAGACGGGTTCGTTCAGATAAAGGCATAATGAGGAAGGTTTCTGCCAGACAAATTAATAGGATTAGGAGAGCAGCTGCTAAAATGCCATTGCAAAGCAGCAAACAGGTATTTGAAGCCGCTGGTGCCTCTGGAGTCCCGCGAACCTCAAGGTGTAGGATCCTCCAGAGGTTTGCAAGTGTGCATAAAGCTATTATTCGGCCACCCCTAAACAATGCTCACATGCAGAAACAGTTGCAGTGGGCAAAGAAATACATGAAGACTAATTTTCAAACTGTGTTGTTTACTGATGAGTGCCGTGCAACCCTGGATGGTCCAGATGGATGGAGTAGTGGATGGTTGGTGAATGGCTACCATGTCCCAACAAGGCTGGGACGTCAGCAAAGAGGTGGCAGAGTCATGTTGTGGGCTGGAATCATGAGGAGAGAGCTGGTAGGCCCCTTTAGGGTCCCTGACGGTGTGAAAATGACCTCTGCAAAGTACGTAGAGTTTATGACTGGCCACTTTCTTCCGTGGTACAAAAAGAAGAACCATGCCTTCCGTAGCAAAATTAACTTCATGCATGACAATGCACCATCTCATGCTGCAAAGAATACCTCTGTGTCGTTGGCTGCTATGGGCATAAAAGGAGAGAAACTCATGGTGTGGCCCCCATGTTCCCCTGACCTCAACCCTATTGAGAACCTTTGGAGCATCCTCAAGCAAAATATCTATGAGGGTGGGAGGCAGTTCACATCAAAACAGAAGCTCTGGGAGGCTATGCTGACATCCTGCAAAGATATTCAAGCAGAAACTGTCCAAATACTCACAAATTCAATGGATGCAAGAATTGTGAAGGTGACATCAAAGAAGGGGTCCTATGTTAACATGTAACTTGGCCTGCTAAGTTTTTTTTGATTGAAAGAGCTTTTGATTTCTGTAAATATGACGTCCTGATGCTGCAAATTCAACAAATTACCATTTTAGTTCTCTTTACAACCTTTAAAATGTTTTGATCTCTGTTGTGCATAATAATTTGAAACAGAAAATTTTGAGTTTTTTACTTCTAAAAAAAAATCTGTTATCATTAGGAGATTTGTTCAATAAAATTTGCATTATACGCCAACGGTTGATGGCTTGAAGATTATACTGACTGACATTTGCATCGACTATTTAGGAAAATCAGCGAAAAATAACATTTGCATAATAATTTGGAACGCGGTGTAGTTATAAAAATACGACCGAAATGTAAAAAAAAAAAAAGTTATGTTTTCTTTCTTTCAATAGCCAAGGATCCTTGTAGACCTTCACCATGTAGTCCATATGCTATATGCAAATCACCTGGACCTCAACAGTACGCATGTACGTGTAAAACTGATTACTATGGCGATGGGAAAATATGCCTACCTTTCAATCCATGTTCTGTTAACAACGGAGGGTGCCTGGAAAATTCAACTAGATGTATATATAAAAGTCCTGGAAGGGTAAGCATTACTGACTGTTACGTTTTGCTTTTACATGATTTTCACAGATTTTACACAGGCAATACAGAGTGAAACAAAAGTCTGTAACCTAGATATGTGTAGCTTGTGCTCATCATTAACGCATACAAGTACATATACAAATTGCGGAAATGTATTCTATAACTCCCTTACATCAAAAACCATGTTTTGAAAACATGTCAATTGAACAATCGCTTATTTTACATATCCCATATGTAGAAAAGTTTTATGGTGGCTCAGTGGTTAGCACTGTTGTTTTGCAGCACTGGGGTCCTGGGTTCGAATCTGACCAGGAACCACAACTGCATGGCGTTTGTATGTTCTCCCCATGTTTGCGTGGGTTTCCTCCAGGTACAGTTTCTTCTTGCACTCCAAGAACATACTGATGGTATACGATGGTCTATATACAGATGTAGCCAAGTTTTATCTTGACTCTGACAACTTGATGCAGTGTGATATTGTCACGTTGGGTACGTGGACCCGCTGGGCCATACCGCCTTGACGGTATGGCAGCTGACCAACGGGACACAGGTCACAGTCTATAGTTTGTACAGGTGTACCTGTGGTAGCTCAGACAGTTGCAAGACAGGCTTGGCTGGGACTAGGTAGCAGGCAAGCACCAAGCATGGTGTAGCAGGACAGGCGTGGTACTCAGCGCAGCACGACTCCAACTCAATACGGCACTTGGACCAGGATAGCACGGGATACAGGTGGCAGGTAGCAGGAACGGGAAACACTGGGAACTGGAAAACACTTAGGAGACCATTTGCAAAGACATACTAGGGTAACGACTACAAAGCTCAGGCATTGCAGAAAGGGGCAGAGCCCTTCTTATAGTCCAGGGTGCTCAATGGCTAATTTGGTACTTTAACTCCGGTGCGTGCGCTGGCCCTTTAAGAGTGGGCACGAGCGTGCGCGCGCACCCTACGGGACCCGGCCGAGAGAAGCGGAAGTAAGCGCTGGCGTCTCCTGAGGAGTTAATTTTTTTTAACTAGCACTTTGGGTAGAACTGATACACTGTGTTATGGCTAGTGCTGGGCCTGAGGTGCAGTGTATGACACAGGGATTGATGGAATATGAAAGAGAAATAATTATGTAATTCACTAAACCCTATTGCCCAGCGCGTCCCATTAAATTAATCTAAAGGTTTTGAAAAAAATGACACTATATATTTTCTATATTTTTTAAGAAAGTGGAAAATTGAGAATAATAGTCCTGTGCATTATTGTAGTGGAAATAGAATGAAATATGCTGTCACTTTGCAGTGCTTTGAACTAACTAAAAGTAATTACCAGTCTTATTGCAGTTGTTTGCCTGGATTGACAAGTCGAAATATTTCTATGGGGTGTTCTTCACCCTTTATTTGTCGCATTGGTACTTGTGGTAAAAGTGCACAGTGTGAAGAGGCATTTCCTGGAATACACAAGTAAGTCTTTAACATAGTATAATTTGTGGACGACACCAATTTACTATTTAGGTCAGGCCCATTGTCATGCTTTTTATATTATTATGCTATTGCCATGATATGGAAATACATGTCTTTGGATATGGCGTTTCATGGAAGGCCGATAACATCTGTGATGGGCTTAGACATTCAACTGTTGCCATCTGGAAGGTCTTTTGACAGACTTGTCAACATAGTCACTTTCAATGTTACCTTGAGCTTTCACCTTGGCCATACATTACATGCATGTTAATTCTCTGGAAGCAAAAGAAGCTGAGCTGTTGCCTGCTCTCCGCTATGGATAATAGAGCATTTTATGACGTCCATATGACCTAATAACCTTTAGGGGAAGATCACCTTTCCTATCACATTCGAAATGCTCCATTGCTTAGTAGGGTTCGAGATGTCACCTTTCTTTAGTTGATAATTCCTAGTAACTTGTATATTACAAGGGTAAATAATATTTAATTCAAGGTGTTGTTCCAAAAGGACAAATGTTTTTTTTAATTAAGCAGGTGGCCCAAAAGTAGTACATACCATAGAGGCAGGTGATGTGCTTGCAATGGGTCCCTTGCAGAGAGGGTACCCAGCGTTGGATGGTCCTATCCTGTTTGCTACTGGGTTGGGGGAGCCCATGAAGGATTCACCTCTACGGAGGAACTGCATTGTTAGCAGAAAAGGGAATGTGGAAAAGTGTCCAAGAATTATGGAAAGCGGATGGAGGAAAAAACAAATGAGTGTAAAATCCGTCAGAAAAGGGATGCCTAGTTTGATCCCTGCTGTGGGGACTCATCTCTTCTAAGCACCACTGTATGGCTCATAAACCAAAGAATTTGTTTTAAAGGGGTTGTCCAGGCACGGACAACCGATGACTTTTCCACAGGATAGGTCATCAGTATATGATCGGTGGGGGGTCCGACCAGCCCACCTCGCACTGAGTAGCCGCTCCGGCTGCCTCCGGGCGCCGGAGGTTATGCAGTGTATGTAGAGTTAGGAGCTGGAAGCAATTGGCTCTGTACACTGCATTGTGGCCGTGCTGCCGAACTGCAGCTCTGGTCCTATTCTTTTGGTACCATAAATGCAATGATTACCTTTACAAGTGCTTATTAACAAGTGCTGGTATCTATGGCCCTCTAAAATTTCTTTTGTCTACATTTTTATTGGGAAAGGTGATACAGATGCACTGTCAATAGAGGCATTTACACAATACCCCTAAAGCAATAAACGGGTGTTTGCTAAGATCGGGGGTGCTGCAATCTGCCTTTGATTTACTGCTGAAATGGACCGTGGGCCCAGCAGCTCTCCTCAAATCAAGATTGATAAGAACACCCTCCTCCTGGTGCATTGTACAATTCAGCAGGATGGTTGAAGGGTTCAATTATTTTTTTTAGGGCTACACCATAGAATAGCCAGACATAGAAACAAAAACAAATAGCATAGACATCTCGTGACAGAGTATCAAGAAATCTTGGTTTTATTTTTTTTAAAGCTGGTCGTCTCCTGCCACACATCTCAGGATCTGTTGAGATAAGAGGAAAGGTAAGCGTGTAGATGCCCCAGTTAAAGTGCACCTGACTTCTTAAATAAAATAATTTTGTCAAAAATGCAGTTTTAATAAGTAAGAAATAAGAATGTATATGTATCGTAGGTGTGTTTGTCATGATGGAGAGCTTTCTGATGGCAGAAACTGCTATGGGAGCCTTTTATATGAGATTCAGAAATTGAATATTGAAGACACACAAATAAGGAAACAGCCTGGTGCATTAAGGCTATTTGGTAAGTCAAATTTATGGGACTTGAGATTAACTTGTTTTAGTTATCTAGGCACCGTATGCATGTGTACAATATGCCTACATGAGAATTGTTTGCTATCTGATACTCTATTCTAGCTATGGTGTTAAGTGCTTATCTATCATGAAACAGGTGCCAGTGCTGGCTCTTAACTTGGGGCTCTTGACTCTGGTGCCAAGTTCCAATAATGCTATCACATCCCTATTATCATTAGTGCCACACGCAAGAGGTCCAAGAACCACATATAGCTTCTGTTTAGGGAACGCTGGTTTAGAGCATAGAGACTTTCTATAGGTTTGCAAAGTCAAAGCCAAAAACTACGATTGCTGTAGTGTTCAGTCACAAGAGAAAATCATAATCTGCTTGATACTGAGTCAAGGGCAAATGTACCTAAGAGGCATACTCTTCAGTTGCTATGGAGGCCGTGGAGAAGGAAAGCACTAGCGAAGAGTGGCAGTGGCATCATCCGCCTTCCTCATGGGCTGCGTGACCCTGTAGAGTTGTTCCTGGAGATTTTGTTTGCGGAGATATGATTCCTTTGGGGAGGAGTAGAATTCCATTATTCGTGTTGTTTCCTTGTTCCAGGCATGAAGGAGGGGGGCAAACAAGGGATGTGGTTGCGTGAACCAACACCAGTAGAGCACATGCATATTTTATTTTTGGGCCTTCTATCTTTCTATTTTCATATGTGGCGGTTTTGACAAATATTTTCTTGTATTTTTAGTAATTTTATGTACTATTGGTAATTGTATCAGAAACAGAGTTATGGAAGTTATTGGATAATTTATGCAAAAACAATTTTGTGTGCTTTATACTGATGGGTTGGAGAAAAAAAGCACAGAAAACTAGTTACTACAAGGTGGAGGACGGTGCTAATGAGAGGCACAAATGCAGAAGTGTTCGTCCTGTGTCTGTCTATACTAATCTGCTTTTTAGTTGTTGAATTTCAAGTATCGGGAAGTGCAATGTTCTTAACAAAAAAGCTGGATTGCGCTGTTTTTGCTGACAAGGGTCATAAATGTCGATATTGACTACATGTTTATATTCTCTTATTGCTAGAGGAAGGGTGCGGATTAACTTTGCGAAAATATGGTCCTTTCACTGTGTTTGTTCCCATGATGAAACTAAGTCACATAAATGTAAGTATAGACAATACAATAAGTGACTTTATATTTGGATTTGCATCCATTATGGAAGACATTTGCATAATGCAGTAATTGGTTCCGATACTAACAGCCCATCCTGCTTCTCAGTCTAAGGGTCCTGTTACATGGGCCGATATGGGGCATGAAAATGTGCGCAGCTCATTGATCTGCGCGCGTTTGCTCCTTTTTCAAGGAGCAATGATTGGTTAAGAATACGGAGGAGCGATCGTTACTACGATCGTTCGTCCCCATACATTTCCGTTATGTCAGCAGCACCTCTCCCTGTTTACACAGGGAGATGTGCTGCCGACAGCGATAATATTTATTGCTGTATAAACGAGCAGATCAACTGATGAACGAGTGTCTGCTCATTCATTGGATGATCGTTGCCCTGTTTACAAAACGCTTGTTTTCCCGATAATTGGCCCGTGTAGAAGGGCCTTTAGGCTAGGGCTACGCGGCAAATTTGGTCGTGCAACATGAAGTCGTGCTACAAATAATTGTGATTTGTCTGCAACTTGCTATACCATGACATTGAACTCTATGCTGCGAGTTGCTTGCGATTAGAGATCTGCTACCAGAGGTGCAGCCACATTCCCAAGCGTTACATGTGATGTCGCAATGTGACCTTGCGATCCTTGTGTTTTGTGACCAACTTTGCCATGTAGCTCTAGCCTAATGGCGTTTTTTTGGGAATCAACAGACCTTTTCCCAATCCTGGATAAACCTTTAAGTGAATTAATTTAGTATATACTAAGCAAAATAGCTACCACTAAAAAATCTTGAGAAGATTGGTTGCGTGCACATTCCACCTCAGCACGTCCACACCTGCGTAAACCGCATCGAGTTTGGACTGTTAAAACACATTCTATGCTATCAAATTGGTCTGTGCGAATCAGGGCTGTTGGCGAGTATCCTTACAAATGACATAATGTTATGTATTATATGTACTAGTATATTAATGTATTACATTCTTATCTTATACTGTTTCAACTAATGTAATCTTGTATTTATCTTCATAGTTTTAAAGGCCGAAAAAAACATATGTCTATCCAGTTCAGCCTATTAATTTGCAATGTTGATTTAGGGGAAGGCAAAACCTTCAAAAGGCAAAATCCAATAACAACTTCCTCTGACAGAGAGTTCCATATTCTTCAGTGGCGTAACTACCGCTGTAGCAGCCATAGTGGGTTTGTGTGTGGCACCCAGGGGAGCCCAGTCAATAGCCTGCTATGGGCCTAGTCTTTCCTAGTTAAGCCCCTGATAGTCTCACTGCTCTTACAGTAAAAAATCCACTTCTTTCCTTCTTTCTTCTATACGTAGAGGACGCCCCTTGTTAGTAAGTTCTGGGTATAAATAGATCATAAGAGAGATTTCTGGATTAACCTTTGATGTATTTATACATAGTTATTAGGTCACCCCTCAGCCGTCTTTTTTCTAAACTTAAATAACCTTAAAGAGGCTGTGTCACAACATTATACAGTAAGTGCCCTATCTCCTACATAATGTGATCGGCGCTGTAATGTAAATAACAACAGTGGTTTTTATTTTGAAAAACGATCATTTTTTAGCAAGTTATGAGCCATTTTAGATTTATGCTAATTAGTTTCTTAATAGACAACTGGGCGTTTTTTTACTTTTTACCAACTGGGCGTTGTACAGAGGAGTGTATGACGCTGACCAATCAGTGACCAATCAGCGTCATACACTTCTCATTGTTCCAGCCCAGCTTCTTTCACTGCACACACAGCGTGATCTCGCGAGATTACGCTGAGCTGTCCTTCACAGTGAGATCATGCTGTGCTGTGAGTTAAGTCCTACAGAAACTTTACCGAAGTGTCGGGAGTGTGAATAAACATCGTGTCCTGGCTGGAGGCAATGTCTATTCACTCTGAAGACACTTCGGTAAAGTTAATGTGGGAGTAAGTGACAGCACAGCGAGATCTCATGAGATCACGCTGTGCTGTGAGTACAGCTAATCATGACTGGAGAGAAGTGTATGACGCTGATTGGTCACTGATTGGTCAGCGCATAACACTTCTCTTTATAACGCCCAGTTGGTAAAAAGTTAAAACTTGCCCAGTTGTCTATTAAGAAACTAATTAGCATAAATCTAAAATTGTTCATAACTTGCTCAAAAATTATCGTTTTTCAAAATAAAAACCACTGCTGTTATCTACATTACAGCAGCAATCAGATTATGTAGGGGATAGGGCACATATAATCTGGTGACCGAGCCTCTTTAATTTTGATAATCTTTCTGGATATTGTAGTTTTCCCATTACATTTATTACTTTAGTTGCCTGCCTTTGAACCTGCTAAAGCTCTACAATGTATTTCTTGTGAACTGGTGCCCAAAAATATTCCATGTGTGGTATTACTAAAGATTTATAAAGTGGTAGAATTATGTTCTCGTTATGTGCATCTATGCCCTTTTTAAAGAACCCCATGATCTTATTTGCCTTGGCAGCAGATGTTTGACGCTGGTTGCTACAGTTAAGTTTACTGTTGACTAAAATTCCTAAGTCATTTTCCATGTCCGTTTTACCCAGTGTTTTCCCATTTAGTATATGATTGACTTGTATTTTAACTTCCCAAGTGCATAGCCTTATATTTATTAGTGTTAAACCTCATGCCACTTCTCTGCCTAAGCCTTTAACTTCTCCACTTCCATTTGTAATAGACTACTGTACTCCTTTGTTTTAATATCTTTACACAATTAAATATCAACGGCAAAAAATATTAGTTTTATTGTGCTGTCCCTTTATAATGTCATTAATAAATACATAAAACACATAGATCCCAATACTAACTCCTGTGGTATTCCACTCTTGGGTGACCCAAACTAAGCCAGTTGCTTACACACTGACACATATTTCTCCCAGTCCCAGCATTCTTATTTTATGTGCCAACCTTTTATGTGGCACAGTATGAAATGCTTTGGAAAAATCAAGATATATGACATTCAATCACTCACACCGGTCCAGTCTAGCGCTTACCTCCTCTACGCTGGACCAGTCTAGCGCTTATCTCCTCTACCCCGGTCCAATCTAGCGCTTCCCTCCTCTACCCCGGTCCAGTCTAGCGCTTCCCTCCTCTACCCCGGTCCAGTCTAGCGCTTCCCTCCTCTACCCCGGTCCAGTCTAGCGCTTACCTCCTCTACCCCGGTCCAGTCTAGCGCTTACCTCCTCTACCCCGGTCCAGTCTAGCGCTTATCTCCTGTACCCCGGTCCAATCTAGCGCTTACCTCCTCTACCCCGGTCCAGTCTAGCGCTTACCTCCTCTTCTTTTAATCTTTAATAATCTATAAGTCTGAATTGAAAATATTCTTATATCCAGGAAACCGCAGCAAAACGGTTATGTAAAGTCCACATAATTCCTGGCCAGTACATGGCAAGTGATTTGAAGAAAATTACCAAACTGTGGACAATAAGTGGTGAATTGCTGGAATTTTCAAAGCAGGTAAGATCGTGTCTTAAATGGTGCATGACCAGTGTAGCTGCATAGTGGGAGCAATTACAGAATTATTTCAGCCACAACCGGCATCAACATTGACAATACCAGTAAACATTCCTAAGAGCTCATAGCACATGGTGGTATTATGGATCCGACTGGTATTGATCCTATAGAAATCTATGGGCCCATACTGTACATCTGCGAGAATCTTTAAGAAAAAATAATGGTGTTTAGCATTGCATGCGGTTTTATGTATGCATTATCTTGCGGCACACAATTATATGCCTATCGGTCCATAATACATCATGCAGGCCGTGTGTATGTCTTCTGAGTTAAAGGGTTTTTCCTTTTCCTCAGGGCTCAGATCCCCACCAATATATTCATTGATCAAGCCCATTCACCCATTATTCATATTGCTAAACTAGTACTGCACATGTCATTGTCTGGGGCTCTGTTCACATTTCCGTTCTTTTCCGACAGGTTTTCATTGTGCTTTTTTGATGTCTGGAATAGTGTAGCTTGCCGTGTTACTCTATCTAGTAAAAAATAAAGAAAATAGGGGGAAAAACAAATAAATCGTCATGGATCCATCAAATGGTTCATGATCAACAATAACGTCGTATCCATCATGGATTTTATAAAAACAGAAGCGAACTGTAATTTGAACAGTATAAGTTTGTAATATACAACAATAATACAATATAGCAAAATTAATTTAATCATTCATTCTACACTCCAGAGAGTTTTGTTATCCAGAATTTTCCAGAACGGCAGTCTTAAGCCTCACAGTGGCACAGAGGGTTACAGAGGCAAGCAGAATAAGGCAGTGTCCTCAAGCATGTGATTTGAAATTCCTATAAAAATGGGCGTAGGAAAATATTCAGTCTGTAAAGGTAGTTTATGCATTTAACTGTTATACTGTCTTTTCTTTGTTTAACCTTTTGTTGTAGGTATTTTTTAAAGACTCTGAACCTGACAAAAAGTATAAGTTTGAAAAAACGGACTTACCAGCCGTTAATGGCATTCTTCATGTTATTGATCAACTTATAACAAGCAACAACATGGAAACCATTGGAAACCCACAGGTAAATCATTCTACTATTCATAATTTATGCAGATGACACAGATGTGAATTTTTTGTGATCCACATTTCGCACTAACCACTGGAGGGCACCCATAGGAGCAGATTTAATAATACTGTCTAACTTTTAGATATTGTAAACTTCGACATAGAAGTCAGAAAATTAATTCAATTTATCAAGTGGTGCACGTCGTTTTATAAACTTCGCGCATCTAGCTAGACATTTGAATTACTTTTGGTGCATATTTGGCGCACAGAGTCGCATTTAAGCTCCTTTCTGCTAGGCCACGTCTTTTCCCCACTAAGCCACGCCCCCTTATTGAGCGTGTCGAAAAAATTGCCAAAAACAGTTAATAAATGTAACGCATGTATGCCATAATTCTGGGGCATTTTAAATAGTAAATGTCCCAAAGAGCTAAATGCCCCAAAGAGCTGACATTTCCTTTTTTCTGCAGATCACTTGTCAGCTTTGTTGTATAGGCTGGGAAAGGGTCAGTGGAGGACGGGGGATTAAATGACCGCTCTATTTTACTGCTGGAGGCCTTCATAAGGCAGGGTAGTAACACTGTACACACAGATAAGTCTCTGTATGCAGTTCCCCTGCCACTCCTTGGTCTCTAGGGGAGGGGGGGGGCTGTACTCCATCACTTCCTCTACACTGTATTAGGCTAAGGGCTCATTCAGACGGACGTTAATAATGTTTGTGTGCTGTGCAGGAAAATCCCACGTAGCACACGGACCCATTGATTTCATGTGTGAGT